>NC_071284.1:29306046-29563546 GCF_001660625.3 Ictalurus punctatus
ACAAAATGAAACAAAACACTATAAAACTATTTTTTTAAAAACTGTAATAAAAGATGAGACAGATTACACACACCAGGTACATACCTCACAATAAGTTCCAGTATATCCCGGTGGACAATTGCAGACTATCCTCGGTTCATCCTTATGTTCTTCACACTGTCCTCCGTGCAGACAGGGGGTGCTGTCACACATTCCCACTACTGTCTGGCATTGTTTACCAACGAAACCCGACAAACACACACAATGTGAGTCCTGTAGTTCAAAGAATAACGCTTGTGAGGTACAGACAAGGAGATCCATGTACGCAAAAAAAAAAACAAAAAAAAAACCCTGATTGAGTTGATCGTTTAGTTTGATAGGTAAACACTCTTTTATAGTTCTACATAGAAGCTTTAAGGATTCAACCAGAGGAATAAGCTGAGGAATCCTTTAGGACACTAGATTTGAGCTTTATTTCTGTGAGTGTGAGGAACTTTAAATGTACGTCCTATTGAAGAATCCACTGTGATTTTAGTTTATGGACTGTAGTTCCTTTTATTTATTTAGTTCCTGTTCCAGAGTAGGTCCAGGAACTATTGAGGTGGAGCTTGCAATACTAGATGTTCCTGACTGGTCAACACAACATGACCAAACGTACACACCACTTAAATAACCTCTGTTTAGCTAAGAAGCGCTTACTAAAATATGTTTTATATCAAAGACAGTGCGGCATAGTCAATAAAATGGAACTGTTTTGTTATATACGTACTTCTACCATGAAACTGCTTTATGTCCTGGTTTATGAAGCTATAGAAATATTAACAAATTTTACACTTAATGGTTCCTCTAGTGTGGTGAGCACATAGAACAGAAAAGCACTCAGAAACGGTGTGTTTATTTTCATTGAGTGTACCTCACAGCGCCCTCCGTTCAGACACAAGCCCTGGCAGCTGCTGTTCCCTGTTGAGTTAATGATATTTAACACAATCAATAGACAATAGTGTACAGAGACACGGACACACAGTGGTGCTAAGATCTTAGCTGATGAATTTCTTTATTACTTTATTACAAGGGGATGCAGCGGTTTAAAAACGGCATTGCTTTAATGATCGCTTTAACGACATTTTATATCGGTATTAAATATATCATATAATAACATTGAAAACAGTATTTAACACTTTGTAAACCAACATTTGTTAAATAACATGTTAACAATAATAAGAAGTCAGTCATTTACTATTAGGCTTAGATTATGTGGAGTGGATGGAGTGTTACAATAGGAACAATATTGTATTAGAACAAGTGCATTAATATAAACCTTACAGTGACTGGCCTTACAGAATGCACTATTGTCAGAGAAAATGAATCAACACCTTCTTACCAATCAGATTTAAGAAGTGAACTGTTATATAGGTGGCCATTAAAGCTGCATATTACAGTGTATATAACCTATACTCACTCGTGTCACAGTTTGGCCCCACCCATCCAGGAAGGCAGTCACACAGATATCCTCCAATCAAGTTTCGGCATGAGCGAGCATTGACACAGATGCCTGTCTCGCATTCGTTCAAGTCTGAGAGGGAACAGAAAGAGAAAGCAGGTTATAGATAAATATAAACATGAGCTTGAACCACCGTTCCTGTTAGCAGGTTGTACAAGGACAAGTGACTTATTATTAGACACGCAAAGTTTACGTGTGAGTTTCACAAACTATTGAGAACAATTTCGAGAAGATAAATATCATCGAAGGTTGCTCCTCCAGCTGAAGACAAATTACTCTCAAAGTGTTGATGCTGTAGGGGGTGTTATGAGGTGTCACTTTGACACACGACTGCATCTAAGTGTGCGATACACTCCAGGGAACGAGAACGTTGGACCAACCGAGTGTGAAAGAGATTCTTTCATGAGTGAATGTGCTTTGGTTTGCCACGGAGTCTGATCTATCCAAACACTGTGATTCCTCCCGCTTTAATAATTAAACAGTTTGCACACTGAGCAATGAATTAGTCTGATCCAGGTTAATATAAAGAGCTATTAACTCAAACTGGATCAGAATCCTTCATGGAGAGAGCTGGCAGAGAAACACTGGTGTCGTGGGAAAAACCATCCTGCAGAGACTTTTAGTTAATATATGGCTGATTAATAGAGCCCTGTACAATGTTAGATAAACAGGCATACAGAGAAACAGACAGACAGACATATAGAGTTTCATTTGGCTAGTTTATGCATATATGAATATACTATGTCTGTAGATCTTATTTAGTATATGTTAGATTAGATGTTAATAAAATTCATATCATATATCTATAACTATATATCTCTATACATATCTATCTATCCATCTATCTATATGTATCTCTCTCTCTCTCTCTCTCTCTCTCTCTCTCTCTCTCTCTCTCTCTCTATATATATATATATATATATATATATATATATATATATATATATATATATATATATATATACACATAAATTTATTCCAAAACAATGCATATTAATGATTGATAATAGTTTAATAACAATATTAAATGAAGTACATTTCTCTTATATGAAAACAACAACAGCAAAAAGACATAGCCTTTGGGCCATATATAACAGATTGGAAGATCACTGCTACTGGTCACTATCATTTATTTTTTCTTCTTCTTGTCTCCCCTTTTATTTAAATGAATTTTACTTAGCCTAATAGAATTGTATTTCAATTTGAGTTAACATTATGGTCTACATGGACAACAGTGTTTCAATATCACGAGCACATGTCAGATAATATTACCAGGAAATAATGAGCATTTTCACACACATGTGTCATATGTTCTGTGTTTATTTTACAGCTCAATAGATGCGGGATATTTGGTTTGGTAACAGAGTGCAGGACTGTCTCTGGTGCTTCTTTCATGTGGATTGCGACTGAGGTAGGTACGGCGAGGAACACGTGGGGACAGGTAAGAACAGTTGAGGACGGGTATGAACAGGCTTAGACAAGAACAAGCAGGTAGAGGAGAGCACAGAGTGGTAAGAAAGGGGCGGAACAGACATGTACAGGCAGGTATGGCTAATTATAGAGAGCGGACAACCAGTTGAGGATACGTACGGCTATGTTAATGTGTGCGTTTGTGTTGTGTTTTACCTATCCGGCAAGTCTTGCCAGTCCAGCCTGGTGGGCAGAGACACTGGAAGCCCTGGGCAGTCTCAAGGCATGTGGCCCCATGGCCGCATGGATGGGAGTCACAATGCAGTACAGCTACATCAGCCAGTAAATAAAAAAATCAAATTAGGAAACCAAACCTCAATATCTAAGCATCATATGCAAAAAGCTGGTTTATGAACTCGCTCATAACTGCCCCATTTAACCAAGTCAGATCGCAGTCAGTTAACCGAATCGTCCTTCCAAGTGATAATGATATTAATATATGCTGATGATAACGTTCAAGCCTGTGAATTTGTTTGAATATAAGTGTGTGTATGTTTGTGTGTGTGTGAGACCCCTACACATGAAACACCTGAATGCAGGCTTATTACATGCATGAGTGGTGTGAGGAAACTGCGTGCCTGTAAATGTATCAATGAGACCGTGTGTGTGTGTGTGTGAGAGAGAGAGAGAGAGAGCGTGTGTGTGTGTGTTGGGAAAGAGGGAGACAGGGAGGTGGTTGGGGCATATTTTTATTTCTTGGTGGGAACTCAATATCCCTACAAGTTTAGGACAGTTTTGACCTTGTGGGACATTTGGGCTGGTCCCCGTAAGGAAAACTGTTTTTTCATTCTCTCTCTCTCTCTCTCTCTCTCTCTCTCTCTCTCTTTGTGTATGTGCGTGTGCGCGTGTGCGTGCGTGTGAAAGCTACAGGTAAAGTTATAGCATGCAAAACTAATGCTTTTAGATTCGGTGCCCTTGGATGTTCCTGAGGCCTGTTTTAACAGAGTCTGTAGATTCAGAGCAAATAGTGATAAATCAAACACACCGAGTCCAACAGCGAGAGAGAGAGAGAGAGAGAGAGAGAGAGAGAGAGAGAGAGAGAGAGAAGGATGTAAATAATACTGGCTCAATCCTATGATAAGGATTGAGTGATAATTATAGTTTTCATTGGACAGCATCTTGTCCATGGTGAGATATGTGAGATTAGAGTTTCACAGCAGATGTACTTGTGTATTTGAGTAAAAGTGTGGGTGGTGGTTATTAATTCAATGCAATCCTATTGGGAAAGGCTTAGCAGAGTTGGCCAGGGCAGCACGGTGGAGCTGAGGGTAGTGTTTCCGCCTCACAGCTCCACTTTGATCCTGAGCTCAGGTTACTCTCTGTGCTCATGTGAGATATTCTTGGGTTTCCTCCAGGTGCTCCGGTTTCCTCCCACTTCCCTAAAACATGCTGATAGGTGTATTTGCTAAGCTAAATTGCCCCTAGGTTTGAATGAGTGTGTGAATGTGTGTGTGTATGGTGCCCTGCAATGGACTGGCATCCCATTAAGATGTTTTCCAACCTCAAGCCCACTGTTCCTCGGATAAACTCTGGAACCACCATGACCCTGACCATGAGAAAGCAGTTTCTGTAGATGATGAATCAGTGATAGTAATGTATTAAGGTACTTATGTCATCTAAAACACTACGGGAGCTGCACTATAATGACTAAGATGATTTTACTCAATATTGAAATCACAAGTAATCATCCCTAAAATGTGCAAGTAGTGTCTAGTGTTTTCTTGTGTGCACATGGAACTAAAGTGTTTGGTGACTATTTAATATTCCTCTAAATGAAATGAATAAGCTAAATGAAAACAGTATGTTTACACATAAATGTACTGGATACATACATCCATCCATTTTCTGTACCGCTTACCCTACACAGGGACGTGTGGGAGCCTGGAGCCTATCCGAGGGATCTTTTCTGGGACACCCTGGACCCGGATCTTTTACGGTAGCACTACTTGTATTGTTCTCTGCTTGATATATCGCTTTGCTTGTATTTTCTCATTAGTAAGTCGCTTTGGATAAAAGCGTCTGCTAAATGAATAAATGTAAATGTACAGCGCATGTCTTTGGACTGGTGGAGGAAACCGGAGTACCCGGAGGAAACCACTGAAGCACGGGGAAAACATGTAGGACACCAGGGCGGAGGTGGGATTTGAACCCCCAACCCCGGAGGTGCGAGGAAAACCACTACGCCACCGTGCCCTCCTGTACTATATACAATTCAATTCATATACAATACATCAATTCAACTGTTGGTATATAATCATTTAATCCAACTTAAACTCTCACGAATAAAATACTGCCTGTTTTTGCACAAACCAGACTTTTCTTTCACAGTGAGATTCACAATAACACAGTTCAACATATGAATGTGAAAATCTACTGTGAGATTCTAATGTTAGCTCAATTTGTTGCAGCACACCACCATCACAGTTGATTGGGTTTTTTATTTTATTTTTTATTTTAATTGAGGAAGCCAAAAAGGAAGGAAGAAGGAAGTCTACTTGTAACTGTGTTTGGATTAACTGAAGCTGGTGAGGAGCTGTTTTAGTATTTGGTCAGTCACCAAATGCTTAATGCACACACACACACACACACACACACACACACACACACACACACACACACACACACACACACACACACACACACAGAGTATTTTAAATGCAATTTGTTAACACATCCGTTCTTGCATTGTGTGTTGATTGTCTTCCAAATGAATCAGTGTTATTTTGGTGCAGTCAGACATGGAAGCTGCTGATTAGCACTGATGACAGTACATGCAGGTGCACGTGTGTGTTTGCATATATATTTATGTACCTATGTGAGTGTGTGCATGCATGTGTTTGTACCAAGTGCACAGGTGGGTCCAGTCCAGCCATCTGCACATGCACAACTGAAGCCTGTCTGGTCTTCTTTACATGTTGCTCCATTCACACATGGAGAAGTGAGACATGCATGCTCCACTGAGAGAGAGAGAGCGAGAAAGAGAGAGATCTTATACAGAACTGTCACTGTTTTGTCTGTTTTGGCTCTGCTTCTAAATGCAGTAGCTCAGAAGCAAGATATTTTTAAGATATTGTTTGTTTCATTTCACAAGCCTTATAATCTTATCTAAAACACATTTTGTGTCAGGATCCTATCTATTAGTCACAGCATGTACAATCCTATCTTTCCGTGCTTTGTCTTAAATAGTCAGTTGTTCCACTGGCACGGTGCTTATTCTGGACATGCCCTGAAAACTCCTAATTTAACTGATTAGATAAGACTTCAACCAGAATAAGTAATTAAGGAAGCAAATCCTGACCTCACAGAATGTCCTTTGACATGCAGAGTACAACACCCCCCCCCCCCCCCCCCCCCCCCCCCGACAGCATTTACACATACAGGAAGAATGGAAAGAATTCACGCGATCCTAGATGTGAACGGTGGTCTGACTTTGTTTATTCTGTTAGAGCTTAGACTCAATACTTATTCTGTTAGATTTCTAGAAGTCATTCTTCTTTATCGTCTTTTTCAGTAGCATTTTCATCGCTGAACTTGCCTGGCTTACATCCTCTCTTACTAATAATAAACTTACGTTCTCAACTGTTCCTGTTACACAAGGGGTACTGTGGGAACTCCTGTGGGAACTCCAGAGTAGGACAGAGAACACACCCAATCGAGAAGTTTGGTACTGGGGCCCATACTGTGTATGGGTGCAAGACTGATGATACAGTATCTACGCTATACCTTTCCATATCAAACAATAATCCATTTAGTCCATCACTGTCCATACCTGCTGCCTGACTGGCATTGCACCCGACTCCGACCTTTCATCTTGCTAGTGGTAAGCCCATAAAATGACTCCAAATCACCAGTTTGGACTTGACCAGGTTACATAGGTGGCCCAGTCACCAAGCATTCGCCTGCAGAAACAACTCCCAGGTCTGGCTCCAAGGGTAGGTCCCAGTACCCTAATCTCGTCAGGGTACCCTTAGTCTGTTTTGTATGTTTAATGTGGATCTTAAGAATCTCTCTTCTCTCAAGGGCGGCCCTACTAGGAGCATTAAGCTCATACTAGGAGCATTATAGACCTGAGGTCTCAATCAATTTTCAATGGGAAAGAAAATATAGTGAAAGAAAAAGAAAATCAGAAGAGCTCGGACAACTTACAGACTTGATACTGGAACAAAAGCAAGACTGACCAACCAAACGACAGTGTAATAACACAGCTACGCAGATGATACAATAAACAGGAAGGATACGTAAACAGGAAGTGACAGAGAGAGAAATTGATGTCAACCAGATCAATACAGCCCAAATAAAAACTCATAACATGGTAGGGTTGTAATCCGGCTCATAATATAATTTTTTTTGATTTAGAACCAACATTAAATATAACTAATCTAGCAAAGTTTGTAGTGTTACTGGATTAATTAGTGCCACATTATGGTGCCGCGAACTGAATAAAGCTTCCTAGATGAAAGAAGGTTTGTCATTCCACCCACCAATGCTGCAATCACGACCACGAAATCCATCTTGACACACACACTGATACTCATTCGGTTCTGTGTTGATGCAAGTACCACCATTTTTACAGGGCTGGTGGGTTCCACAGTAATTCAGATCTGAGAGAGAGAGAGTGTGTGTGAGAGAGAGAGAGAGACAGAGAGAGGAGGTGGAGGGGGGGGGGGGGGTAAAAGCAATATAAGAAAGACAAGAATCTGAAATGCTTTATTAACTAAAATAATAATAAAACAGAAAACACCCAAGAGAACTTGACAACAAGATTTCTCAATCAAACACACTCGTACAATATCTGTCCTTATATAAAGATTATATAACTTTTCAACCTGAAAGAATAGAAAGTGAATTATGTAATAGTCTACGCAAACCCACAACAATGTTGCACATAGATTTGCCAAAGATGCTTTCGAATTAACAAGCGAACAAATTGGCAGTTATGTAAGTGTGCGACAAAGGCTCACTTCAAGTATTCAAGCCAAAAATGAAACTGACAAACAGAAAAAAAATGTTAAGGGGTAAAAACGCAGTACATTTTGATATAATCCTATACATATTTGACATACGTGTATATACAGGGTTTTACTTT
Organism: Ictalurus punctatus; assembly: GCF_001660625.3. NCBI lineage: Eukaryota > Metazoa > Chordata > Actinopteri > Siluriformes > Ictaluridae > Ictalurus > Ictalurus punctatus. Next base: position 29,314,083 of record NC_071284.1, read on the forward strand.
AGAAAAGTTTACATGTAAAACCTTTACATATTCTAGGAAAAAGATGTTAAATACTCTAAGATGTTATTTTTTTAAATATTAATTTATATTAATAAGTGCGCATATAAACCATTCAAGTGACTACATTTTAACTAAAACAGATGAGCGGCAGCTTTTTATCCCAGAAAAGCCTGGTAGTTATGTAAAACCCCTGGGGCAGTGGTGGCTTGATGGTTAAGGGTTACTGATCGTAAGGTCGGGGGTTCAAGCTGCAGCACTGCCTATCCGCCACTGTTGGGCTCTTGAGCAAGGCCCTTAACCCTCTCTGCTTCAGGGGCGCTGTATCATGACTGACCCTGCGCTCTGACCCCAACTTCCTACCATGCTGTAATGTATATGTGACCAATAACGACTCATCATCATCATCATCACATACAGTACGTGCACTCCAGTTTCTGTACTGGTGGGGCTTCCAGGGTGGGTGAGTTAATATCAGAGAGTTAAAAATGTGTGCAAATGTCAATCACTCCAAATGCATATGTCGATTGGACCATCTTCTGTTTTCAATGGGGAAAAAAGATAACTCATAGCAGGTTAGCAGGACTGAGAATTGCATTGCATATGGTACAAAGTAGTTCCTAAGGTTCATACAAAAGCAGAATTGGTCGAAATAAACCAACAAACAAAAAAATCATTGCCCCACACCGACCCAAAATCAGGTCAGAGAGGATTTCTGTGACTGAGGTTTTTCACTTCAACACCTCAGAAGAATCACTGTGGCAATTCTTTTGCTCTTTTATAATCTCTACTTAGCCCTGGCTGCTTATGTTGGTTTGTGTGTGTACATAAAATATCCCTTCACACACACACACACACTCCACAGTTATGGAGGAACAGTTTCATTCTCCATTTATAAAGCAGCACCCATCTCACATTGTGTTTACCCAAGGCTATCAGCTTACAGGCTCTCAAAGCCGTGAAGCCCCACATGTGGGTTTTGCCCTAGCCAACAGGGATCTAATGACTGAAAAATGCCTTGGCTATTGCTCTGCACTGCACAGACAGAATGAAGTGGACTTTTCTGAAATGTTGTGAGAAAGCCTGTGCTGTTGTTAAGGGAGCTGTCCACTGGGACGAGCTTATCCGATCATGGGAGAAAGCAAACTTTATACACAATGCATATATTCATATATTCATGTGCAGCACTATATTCAGCACACACACACATATACAGTACATGCTTCTTTCTCATCTTACCTTTGTCACAGAGCAGACCGCCCCAGTTGGTGTCACACACACACTGCCAGGGATCCACGCAGGTGCCATGGTCACAGCCTGGAAACGTCTCACACTTGTCACACAGATCACCCTTCCAGCCATAATTACACCTAAGAAGATAAGGGTGGACGAGCATGACGGATGCGTGTGTGTGAGAGAGATCGAAAGAGTAAACTAAAAATCAGGATGGAGTAAACAATGATTCATCTTTCAGTGTAGGGTTGCATTACTCACTCGCATTCTCCTGGAAGAGTGCAGGAAGCACGGGCTATGTTACATCCCTGCTTACACACCGCTGCAATGACACCCACACACACAGAGCTAAGGTTAGTAACACCATAAACAGTGTAGTGCCAATAGCACACCAATGTCAAACAGTGCTAAAACAGCAAAGTGAACCATCATCACCATCATCTTCTTCATTATGTTCGTCAGCCAACAGGATTGAACACCATTCACTGTTTTGATGTCAATGTTGATTACTGAAACATCAATGTTTCCAATATATGCCATGGCAACATGCTTCAAGATCGTTGGTTAAGGTTATGGGTTCCTGATCGGAAGGTTGGGGGTTCAAGCCCCAGCACTGCCAATCCGCCACTGTTGGGCTCTTGAGCAAGGTCCTTAACTCTCTCTGCTCCATTCAGGGGTGCTGTATCATGACTGACCCTGCACTCTGATCCCAACTTCCTAACATGCTTGGATATGCAAAAAAAAATAAAATGAATTTCACTGTGCTGTAATGTATATGCGACTCATTATCATTATTTTTTTAAATGTCAGTATACAGCTGCCTAAGGATGTGGTGCGAATGTTGCCTCTTCCCATGGCATCAAAGTCAGGAAGTGATGTTAATGTGAGAAAGAGGTGATTAGGGTGAAGTCATTTGCTTATGTAATTGCTTTCTGTAGTTATTCCCTTTTAAGGCTTGGGCTGTGCAACTCACTCGTGTCATATTTACTCTATAGACTGTTCTCTATGGAGCACTATACAGGGCAGCAGTCAGGGAGACACCAGACAACACTTACTAGTGAGTTCTACTAAAAATAATAATAATTCACATAAAATAAACAATACCTAAACAATTAGAACAAAATACCCAGCAGACCAAAACCACAAAAAGGGATTTCCTGTAATAAATGCGTTACTAACAATGAAGTCGACCGCTATGGAAGGAATTATGATGCGTTGCTGTACTTAGTGCAATTGTAATGTGCATCAGTTATACAATCCAGTGATTAACTGCTCACTATGGGTAATAACGTATATTAAGGTATAAAGTAAATTCAGACAATGCTACACCCCGAACTCTGCAACAACATCTGGGATTTTGTTTCATCTAAAACTAGAAATAAAAAAAGTTGAAATCGAGATTAATATCATGAATATTCAATATTCAAATATTTTGTTATTTCTAGGTCACTATTTAAACGTAAACAAATTTGTGATATTGCTCATGTTAATTCCTTTGTACAAAAGGTCAGAGTCCATTGAAGCACATGTTCAGAAGACTCTCCCATGGATTTGATCTAACATGGATAATCAAGTTTAACACAAACTTTTGGTGTCGATGCCAGCTCATGTGCAAACATTAAAGCAAAGGAATTCTGAAAGAATGAGTTTTTCACTCAGGTTATACTATTAGTTATAATGAACAATGTTATGTTAAATTCAATCTAGACACTTTATTCAATTAAACAGAATCGGCACTAGACTGATTTGGCTTCGGGTAGCTTTTACTGTATGACTGATGCATATTCGGTAATAAACATAGTTTTTTGTTCGAAATTAGACCAACAACTCCTCGCTATAATCGCATTATAGATCTTGAGATACCAAAAGCTGTCTGTTACGGCCATTAGCTATTTCTCTTCAGATACCCTGAGACCTTTAGAGATATGAAATCATAAAAGACCACAACTAAAGCCTAGAGTAGAAATTCTCTAATTCTCTAAACTCTCAAATTCCTCCTCCTTTCACAAGCCTCACTCGATCCTTTCATCAATGCTAAGGTGCAGTCTGCTTTCACAAAAAAAATAAAAATAAATAAATAAAAATGGTGACCCAGCATAAGGGCACAAAAGATCAGCTCACCCAGTGAACACTGTGGTCCTGTCCAGCCGTCTTTGCAGACTTTACTGCCCGCCATATCGCAGTCGAAGTGGCCAAAGAAGTCATCGCGGCCACGGCAGAACTTGTTGCATAGCGGCCCGTAATAGTTGGTGTCGCAGCGGAAACGCAGCCAGTACTCTAGAGTAAAATGACGGCCGTGGTGCTTGTGCGGCTGCCACTGCTCTCCCGGGTTCAGCATAGAGGACAACGACATCCGCTCTATCAGCTGCTCCTGACCTACTGGGGTGAGAGAATTTTTATTCGAACTGTTCATGAGTTACTGATGAAGTAAAGAGTAAAGAGATTTCTAAGTAAAGAGTAAAGTTTTTAGTAAAGTTTTTCCTATATTTGTACATCTGTTTCAAGTAGAATTTTTCCCCATAGGTTGTTGCGTTATTTATGATACAGTATGTAATAATATGATATGATTTAATGCTTGATTGTCAAAACTCTGCCTGTATTAACACCGCCTTAAAAAATGTATGATATTAATGTTGTAAATTTTACCATATACTTAGCAAGGATAGATATTGGTAGATATCTTTTACTATTCAGACTCCCAGTTTTGCTGAGTCTAGCCATAGCCTACATTTCTAAAGGTAGTAACTCCATATTTTTTCCATAATATTTCTACTGTAGTTACTGAACAAATAATTAAAGTTAATGAATGATAGGGCTGGGCGATAGGACAGAAATATCACATCATGATACTTAAAGACATTTAAGCAATACATGAGATGCCTCATGATATATACAGTAGTTTTGTTAAGAAATTACCAGCAAAACAGCAGTGTTGCGTTAAAAAAACAACAACACTGAATTAAAATAAATAAAGAATAATAATCTGTAAACATTTTACAGTTGTACAGATTCGAAACTTCACAACATGTAATCAGATATGTTCAGTCTGATTTTTTAACTGTTAAAAATGTTATAATAAATGTTATAAGATTTTAGAATATGAAATACGTACAATATCTGCTTGTATACCAGTATTACACTGTCAGCTCGAGCGGTGATATTGATGATTGGTAAGAAAAGATCAACGGTAAAGACCGCGTTTAAATACTGAGGGCGACTGAAGCCTAATTCAAAATTTGGAAGAAAACTCATTAACTCAGTCTTTACCACTTGCCATGGAAAAAAAGAATAAGGTAAGATAGAATATCCAACAGGCAAACATACATAATCGCTCTTTGTGTGTGTTGTGGATACAGCCGATGAGGGGGAAAAAATGGTGAGAGAGAATAGACAAAGAAAGATCACTGGGGTTTAAAAAACTCAAGAAATGAAAACAGGATCAAGGTGTGCAAACACTGATACGTTATCTGACGGAACCACTGACACATCATATTAACATCAACTACACACACAGATAAGACAAAGTATCACAGTCAGATTACAATGGCTCTAGTCACACCTAGGAGGTCACATTATGTCCACACACACACACACACACACACACACACACACACACAATGATTTTTTTCTTTACTACTGCAAATCCATGGCTCGCAGTTACATTATTCTGCATGAGCTCAGTGAGGGTAATTAGTGCTATTGCCCATTTAAACACGTCTCTAAACGTCGATGCTGCCAAACGCAGACTTTTAATGGACTGGAGGGAATATAACTCCCTTGTGATAACTGCGGGCCGATGGCACTTATGCTAATGCTTCACTTAAACATTCAAAATTATGCGGAGTTTCCAGTTTATTAGGCGCACCTATTAAGTACATTAAAAAATATCGATTAGGTGCATGTACAGCGCGCTCCACTATTATGTGCAGTTCTTGGTAAATATGAGCAAAAAAGGCTGTGACAAATTGTCTTTATTGGTGAACCATTTGATCTTTTGTTCAAAAAAATTCACAGAAATGATCTGCTCTTATGGATATCAAGCTATTGCAAACGCAACACAGGTTTATCCAAAATAAAATCTTTCTTAAATATCGGTGTGCAACAATTATTGGTACCCTTCTAGTCAATACGTTGTGCTACCTCCCTTTGCCAAGATAACAGCTCTGAGTCTTTTCATATAATGCCTGATGAGGTTGGAGAATACATGGCGAGGGATCTGAGACCGTACCTCCATACAGAATCTCTCCACATCCTTCAAATTTTGAGGTCCAGGCTGGTGGACTCTCCTCTTCAGTTCACCCCACAGGTTTTCTATGGGGTTCAGGTCAGGGGACTGGGATGGCCATGGCAGGACCTTGATTTTGTTGTCAGTAAACCATTTTTGTGTTGATTTTGATGGATGTTTTGGATCATTGTCCTGCTGGAAGGTCCAACCACGGCCCATTTTAAGCTTTCTGGCAGAGGCAGTCAAGTTTTCATTTAATATCTGTTGATATTTGATAGAGTCCATGATGCCATGTATCCTAACAACATGTCCAGGTCCTCTGGCTGAAAAACAGCCCCAAAACATTAAAGATCCACCTCCATATTTAACTGTGGGTATGAGGTACTTTTCCATATGGCTACCTCTCTGTGTGCACCAAAACCACCTCTGGTGTTTATTGCCAAAAATCTCTACTTTGGTTTCATCTGACCATAGAACCCGATCCCATTTGAAGTTCCAGTAGCGTCTGGCAATCTGAAGACGCTTGAGTTTGTTTTTTGGATGAGAGTAGAGGCTTTTTTCTTGAAATCCTTCCAAATAACTTGTGGTGATGTAGGTGACTTCGGATTCTAGTTTTGGAGACTTTCTTCTTTTTTTTTTAGGTTGCACTAGGGAACATTTATTAATTTTCATATGATTAATTTACATGTGATTCATCTACATGTGACTCATCTCCATGCGACCCATTCTCATGCGATTCCTATTCATGTGATTCATTTACATGTGATCCATTTTCATGTGATTCATCTACCTTTTCTCTTCTCTCCTCCCTTCCCTCTCCCAAACACCTCATCGAGAAGAAGAAAAACAGAACAAAAAAAATACAAAACAAAGGAAAACAAAATTAAAAGCACCAAAAACCAAAAAAAAACAAGTTTTGGAGACTTTCTGACCCCAAGACACAACTAACACCTGTGATTCTCCAGCTGTGATCCTAGGAGATTTTTTGGTCACTCAAATCATCCTCCATTTAACAAAAGGTAAAAAGGTTCAACATTAAAGGCAATTTATTCACAGCCTTCTTTGTTCATATTTACCAAGGGTGCCAATATTAGTGGAGACCACTGTACATCAAAATGATTACTAATCTCAAAGAGTGCACTCACATACAGTATACATTAACAATATGATCATTATTATAAATCAAATTTTGTTAGATACCAGATTTCACAGCACACCATATATATATATATATATATATATATATATATATATATATATATATATATATATATATATATATATATATATATATATATATATATATATATTTTTTACAGGAGTACTTTATTACATTATAAGTATATTATAATATGGATTATTAATATTTTGAAGCTGTTCTGGCAGCTCATTGTGGACCAGAACCATAATAACACACTTAAAAGATTTGAATTTTTTTTTAATTGTCTGTATATATATACACACACATATATATATATATATATATATATATATATATATATATATATATATATATATATATATATATATATGATAGCTGGAATAAAAGTGCAATAAAAGTGCAATAGTCTCGGTGCAGCACTGTTACAACAGTATGTGTGTTATTTAGTACATCTATAATAATTTAATGAATGCCTAATGTTTAGTGAATAAATGAATAATTGTTATTATACCAAGTCTAGACAACAGATCTAGAAACAGTTTTTAAATGGTTATTAATGATTATTAATGGAAATGGTCATTGTTATATAGTTATATAAACAACAACCCCAATCACAATAAAGAAGCTGAATAAGTTTGAACTTGGGGTACTTTGGGAACTTTGGGTACTTCTTTTTGATGGGCTTCTTGCAAAGCAACTGTAGAGGTTCATATATCATGTATTTAAAGAGAAATCTGACACCATGTAAGCATGACAATCCATATAATAATATGCTAATGAGTCTTTATTAATCACGTGTACATTACAGCATGGCGAAAATGTTTACTTCGCATACCCCAGCATGTCAGGAAGCTGGGGTCAGAGCGCAGGGTCAGCCATGATTCAGCATGTCGGATGAATTATTCTTTGTTATTATTAAAATATTTGGTTAGTTTGTTTACCAGATTATTTATCACTCATCAGTGATTTCCTGTGCCATCCATTATGCATATCCGAGCAGAGAAGTGGTTAACTATCCCAACACTGGGGTTATGTTGCGCTGGACAGTAAGGCTTGGTCCTCTTTAGCATACTGTTAGGGCTCTCGGATTCATCGTCACGCATCGTTCCAAATGACAAGTGCTGCATCGCAACACGCTCTCTGCATGAGTCTGTGTGAATCTTCTTCAGCGCTGAGCCGGTAATCAGAAGGGTCAAGTGGTAACACTGTGTCCCTGTTTTCTACTTATTACCGTGCTGCACTTGTCCTTGAAAAAGTTCAAGAGAATGTCAGAGATTGCTCCGCACATGCCGAGTTCCTGCCGAGGCCGAGACAAAGATGTCACTGGATCAATGAGACAATGTTAAAAACGAGGAAGGCTGCGTTTCTACGAAGCCTCAGAAGGAAGACGGTTACATCGATCCATTTACACACACACACATACAGTACACACACCGTTCTAAGCAACACTCCGGTGTTATTTTTAACCCTAATCGCTTTTACTGCATCTGTGCAAGGACAAGACGAGACACGTTTCCCTGTACCCAGGAAAGAATAGAAAACCTGTTTACTCCAAACTCGCTTATAATCGAAGTCTAAAATCAGTTCGATTCGGTCGAGAAACATTTAAAATATGCAGAAGAAGAAGATGTAGATGTAGATGAATAAACGAATAAATTATGCTAATTCCAAACTTCAATCGAACGGTAACGATTCAAGGACAGATGTAAGAGAAACACTGGAGCGTTATTAGATAAGTAAACCGTTTTTCCAGTTACTTGCACGCTCGTGACGGGTTTGTGGTGTCCATGAGCGATCGGGCGAACGAATTACCTTTAGTTACATTGAGAACACTAAGTAACAATTATTTTTAAATAAATAAATAAATAAATAAATAAATAAATAAAAGGAGAGGACAGAGCCCAACGTTACAGTGTAACGTTAGCAGAGCGTTTTCTGAGAGCATTCAAAACGTCAGGTGTGACGGTGCTCTGGGAACGTCTGCATAATGTTTCTGGACGTTCCTACGACTTTGCTGAAACATGTATGCTAATGTTTCTATAACGCTAGCTTAATATCTAACCGGGAACGCCGTCTACGAAAACGACGCTTACATCATTTACATTTATTCATTTAGCAGACTCTTTTATCCAAAGCGACTTACAAATGAGGAAATAAAAGCGAAGCGATATATCAAGCGGATAACATTTTGATCGTAGATTGCGTGAGGGAACATAAGCCTTCAGGAGAGAGTTGAGGTAGGAGGGTGCTGTTCCAGACAAGGTCTTGTACGTGAGCATCAAGGCCTTGAATTTGATCTACGGGAAGCCAGTGGAGGGAGACGATGAGGAGATAAAAATGGACATGGGTTCTTTTGGGTTTCTTAGAACGTTGCAGAAATGTTATTTTTGTAATCTTACAGATTTTGTGGTGTTTGTTCGCTGGGATTGCACAAATGTCATGTCAAGTCATGTTAAGTGAGGTTTTATTGTCATTCCTCCATACAGCTTGTATACACTAGGACGAAATGATGTTCCTTTGGGTCCATGGTGTAACACCGGACATTACGCAGGACTACATAAAGTGCAATACACGACAGTGTGAGACGAGCGCTTAGTGCTTACGTTTATTTTTGTTTAGGAAAAAAAAAAAAAACATGACTGAAAATTTCTTTGAAAGCGATCGTTTACTTTATTTACTGATTCAATATACGACTTTGGATATAAGTAAGCTTTGAGTAGACACTTTTTCGAGTACACGCAAATGCCACATGCTACAGAGGATAGTAGACGATTAAAGATTCGATTAAAAACTGTGGAGTAATTCTTTAAACGCTCACGGATGCTTTTATCCTCCAGCAACAAAGCATTGGCGTTATTCTAGAATGATCGTCTGATCATCAAAATATTGGCTACACTTCTTTTAATCAGGGATCTGTTAAAGATTCGTGAAAGACGTGATGAAAGAGACGCAGTTATCAGGTTTAACCGAGTGTAAAATGTAATGATTTTTCATTATCGGGTGTCCACGTGTTCATGGACGGACAATGGAACTGGCAGTGAATTAAAGAGCGAGTCAAAGTCACGGTGGATAAAGAGCTCTTCCTTCATACGCTGTCTCAGTTACACACACACAAAAGTTTTCAAGGACGTAATGGGCCAAGGCGAAGCAAGCCTGTAGACGAGTCAGACACGCAGCAGTGTTATAATCCCGATCTGACTGGGGAAATCAGAGTCTGAGGCAAACGCTGAGGCTAAACTCACTTCATATATAAGCCTCACATATGGAGGCAGACTTTCTGTACCACCTGGAGGGTGTAAGCGCGAGGGATAGAACAGACGAGAATGACTTCCAAGATAATGGGAATGAGGGATTAGGAAAGAGGAGAAACATGCAGAGAGAGAGAAAAATAGAACACGTGGAATTATGAATAGAGAGAAAGCGAGAGAGTGATAAAAATTGTGTGTGTGTGTGTGTGAGAGAGAGAGAGAGAGTGTGTGGTGTGTAATGGGGGGGTGAGTGTGTTTGAAAGTATGTATGTCTATTACTGTTTGAATGTGAGTGTGTGTGTGTGTGTGTGTGTGTGTGTGTGGTGTGTAATGGGGGGGTGAGTGTGTTTGAAAGTATGTATGTCTATTATTGTTTGAGTGTGTGCGTGTGTGTGTGCGTGTGTGTGCGTGTGTGCAGTGCAGTGCAGTGCAGTTTGGTTCCCATCCTGTCATTTTCTCTCATCAGCAGTCATTACACACAGAGCAAAAGAGGGCACAGAACCAGAGAGCCGGCGGCCAATAGAAGAAAAAAAAAGGACGACAAGAATGCATACACCAGTGTGTGTGTCTGAATCTAGTGTGTGTGTCTCCAACCAGTGTGTGTTTGTGTGTATGTGTGTGTCTGTCTGCATATTTGTGTAATTGTTTCGTGCTTTATTTATTATAACAAAATAACAACTGGACATTTTTGCCGTGTGGTGTGTGTGCATTATTTATATATTTATGAAGTATTTTGCATGTGTGTGTGTGTGAGAGAGAGAGAGACCGTGTGTGTGTGTGAGAGAGACCGTGTGTGCGTGCGTGTGTGTGTGCGTGCGTGTGTGTGAGAATGTGCAAGAGAGTGAGTGAATCTGTTTAAGTTTTTGTGTGTATGTGTGTATTTAGAATACAGCAGTGTTGTTTCTGTCATGGAGCTTTACTTTAATTATACAGGAACAAAAAAACAATCAAAAGCAGCACAGGAAATGAAACAGTCTCAAAGAGTGGCCTTGATGTACTGATGTACTCTCTCTCTCTGTCTCTCTATCTCTGTCTCTCTCTCTCTCTCCCCCAGATATGTCTTTCTGTTCACGTTCCCTCTCCATTTGTATTTTGTTGTATTGTATTTATTCAGTATACTCACTGATACATAATGTATGCTGCAACATGCAAGCACAGCATTTGTTTATCTCTATCGTTCTCCCTCACACACACACACACACACGCACACCTACAAATCTTAAAAATCATATTTTACCTGGCTCTGACGTTTCATTGTCATGGTCAAAGGCCTCGATCACCAAGGAGAAGGATTTCTGAACAGAAAAAAAAAAAACAGAGAAGAAAGAATACTTTAATTGTGCCCACGTTATAACTACATTATGATCGCAGCACAGGTTTATGTATGAACATATCTGACTGTTTAAAAATAAAGGTACTGTAAATACATCCTGTTATCTGTATTTATAGGAGTTTTTAATAATTAGATAGATAGATAGATAGATAGATACATAAATATAACATCGCAGCCAATCTGGCTATACTTCACATACTACGTATATACTGCTGTAATACTGAGTATCAGTATCTGAGCTGATCCCGTGTTGTGACACTGGATCAGAAAATACGACACATTCACTGACATATTTCCCGCATGTGATGTTTGACCACAATTTCACATGAACACAGGATACAAAATGAACGCAGGACACTGCCATCACCTGATATTTTGGCAACAGAGCCTAGCAGAGAAGCGCTAACTATAGAATTGAGTATTTGGGTGCGTCTCAACCAGCTCCCTAGTTCAGTAGTCAGTGCACTGATCAGGGAGTCGGCCATTTTAAGGGCTGTTTCGATCGCAAAATCCTTCCAGACAGTGCATTATAATGTTCGCTGCTTAAAAAATCCCGCAATGCATCGCAAAAATCAGGGAGCGTCAGTGCTGGAAATGACGTCATACTTTCTGAAGCCTGTCAGCGCTAAAAAGAAATGAAGGACGCTTAGCTGACTTCGTCTACAAATGTGAGTAGCTTGCTATCGATGATTTCTTACATTAGCGATGTTTTATCTTCATTTGATGTTCTATATACGGTTTGTTTGAGTCTAACGACTTTTAAGTGTTTCATTCATTTCAGATCTACTAGATAGCCTGCTCGAAGTACCATGACAGAAACGCATGTGATTAAGCTAACAAATTTACATGACATGTGAATGTCGGAAAGATATCGGTCCTGCCTGTTGGTGATAAACGCCAGTGGTGAAGTTTTACAACGCGAGTACTTAGTCATGTCACTAGACATTGAGGCATCAGTGTCCCAATGCGTAGTGATCCAGGGTCCTTACCAGTGCCCGAACTCGTGTACACGATTTACTGATTCCCGATCTAGGGAACTAGGGAGCTGATTGAGACACACCTTTTGTCAATACTCAGAGATCTAATAATGTAAGAAATGCGAGATTGAGATTCATGATCTTATAATGTAAACGTCCGCCGATAACACGCTGCCTTAATTCGCGATATTTCCATGTACTCTCATTGATATTAGGCAGCATGAGAGGACTACTGAGGTTCAACACTTCTGCACCAGATCTCAACCACACTCAGCTGTCTAGTACGCAACAAAGTAAGAAAAATCTTATTCGGTAAATAATCAACTCATATATCAATTAGCAAGTCTATGCTAATCAGAATATTTGAAATAAAAATGTAATAGCTCTATGACGGTACACAGGAAGGATTCATTCTATTAAGCAAGCATGTGGAATTTTGCATGAATGCGTGCATGACACTTTTGTTCCCCCTAAATTCATTTCCAGACTGAATCTAAAATCTTTGTCTTGAAATTCACTCATGAAAATTGAACCGTGCGTAATCCCTGATGAAGTGTCAGCACCCTGATTCAGCCATGTAGAACAAGCAGCACTCAATATTGGGCAAATGGAGAGATAAAACACAAATAGCTTTGATTTGGTGTGTGTGTGTGTGTGTGAGAGAGAGAGAGAGAGAGAGAGTAGAGAGAGAGAGAGCATCATAAATGAATTATTCAAACCCATACTCTCCTTCTCCAGAGAAGCAAAGAGAGAAAGCCTGCATCTGCCATGCAAATAAGGCAGCAGTAGTTTTCTAACCGGCAGTGTGGATGTGCCGTCACGCTGCCTCTCATGTACCCAGTGTCAACTGGAGGATGGAGGGATGGAGGCAGTAAAGGGCAAAAGAACCAGCCTGGAGTGCAAGCCCAGTGCAAAGTGAACGTTCGCTCACAAATGAATCAAGAAGATGAATGTGGAGCATGCTGTAGTATTTCTGTTACTGGTTATCAGCGCTACTTCCCAATGTTAATTCCAATCTGTATTTTGTAGCTCTACGTCATTGTTTCATTTATATAGCAACACCATGCAAATGAACTGACTCACAACCTAACACACACACACTAACACACACACACAATAGCCCACCTCATGAGCATCATTAAATAAACAGCCAGGAACAAAGACTAGTTTCTCTTTCTCTCTGTCTCTCTCTCTGTCACACACACACACATGCAAACATCAACATCTGTGATTATGTACAGAGTGCCTTGTCCAGCTCTCTGTCTGCAATGTCTCTGAACTCAGCACTTGGTGGACATGAGTGGAGATGGAGAAGTGGTGGCTCAGTGGTGAAAGGTCAGGAGTTCAAGCCCCAGCACTGCCAAGCTACCACTATTGGGCCTTTGGGCAAGGCCCTTAACCCTTAACTGCTCAGTTGTATGAATGAGATAAATGTAAGTCAATCTGGACAAGGGCATCTGCCAAATGCCATGCCACATGAAAATGTGCTGAAAACAGTGTAACACTTAAGGATTTCCGACATTACCCACAATGCTGTTTGACTAAGTTATCCCAGTGGGATTTAGCCCTTACTTTATTTACATCTAAAGAACACTGAGGAGGTTACGTCCTTCAGTCTTTCCAGCTCTCTCACCTCCTCATCTGCCATAAATGTAAATATAGATCGCTACCTAGCCAAGATGAATCTCTGCCATAACTCAGCGCAAGCTACACTGCATTCTGGAAATCTGAGTGCTGACACCACTACGTCTGTGCTCAATTTCTCATTAATATGAGATCCTCCAGTAGTGGGGGTTCAAATCCCGTCTCCGCCCTGTGTGCACGGAGCTTTCATATTGTCCCTGTGCTTTGGGGATTTCCTCACAGTACTCCAGTTTTCTCCCCGAGTCGAAAGAGACTGATTGGCATTTCCAAATTGTCCGTAGTGTGTGAGTGTGTGTGATTGTGCCCTGTGATGAGTTGGCACTCTGTCCAGGGTGTCCCCTGCCTGGAATAGGCTCCAGGCTCTCCCACGACCCTGTATAGGATAAGCGGTATAGAAAATGGATGTATGGATGGATGGTGAGTGAGAAAAGAAGCTCTTTATATGAATTTATTTGCAATGAATTCAACAAAATGTCTCTCATTTAGTTTCTGATCAATTTTGCATGAGATATGATTCCATTTAAGGGCAAGTAGTCATAGTGCTATCACTCGCACTCTACTATATTTCTTGACCTCTCTCTATCTCTCTATCTCTCACACACACACGTTCTGGGATCATAAGACAGTATGGATATGAAAGTGATAAACAGTACATGGGATCATATTAAACTCTGGAATCTAGAGGACATCAATCAGGAGAAAGTGTCATAACACCTCAGCTGGCAAGACTTCACCTTTTGTCTATGGGTTTTATTAGAAACAAACCCCCAGCACCCACCCACACACACACACACACACACACACACACACACACACACACACACACACATGGAGTAAGATCTCGGGATAAGCTGAAACCCACGTAATAAATGCGTTTAAAGCAGGGAGTGCCAAAAAAGCTCCATATTTCATTCTGAAACTAGGAAGCACTAATTTACGCAAAAAAACGAAATCATATTAAAATTGCAATCTTAAAACTCAGTGCAATTCAATTCAAGAACAGTGTTACTTTCGATTCTACAGTATTTGTGTGCAACTGCATAAAAATCTGCACAACCCCTGCACAAAACAAAGCACCACTAACCATTTGTCCACTGTGACCAATCAGAATAAATGCTGTATCACATTCTCTCATATGCACCCGAAGTGCAGTGAGTGTACTGATGAAAAAGGGGAGAAACAATGTTGGAAATCTGTGAGTGAATTTTTAAAGCACTCAAACATTGTGAGAAAGGACAGATTTGCACTAAATAAACGTTTAATATTACAGTGAAGGAATTAAGTATTGAACGCGTCACCATTTTTTTCAGTAAATATATTTCCAATGAGGCTATTCACATGAAATTTTCACCAGACATCAGTGTTAACTCAAGAAATGTGGAAATATAAAGAATTCACAACATTAAAAACCATAAATGAAGTTATGTGTAATGAAGTGGAATGACACGGGGAAAAAAGTATTGAACATGTTAACTGAAATTTATTTAATACTTAGTGGAGAAGCCTTTGTTAGTAATGACAGCTTCAAGACGCTTCCTGAGAGGACAAAATGTCACAGAGTTTCACAAATGTCAAAGATGACACTTCTCCACTTTGGCAGATGCCCTTGTTCCGAGTGACTTACATTTATCTCATTCATACACCTGAGCAGTTAAGGGTTAAGGGCCTTGTCCAAGGTAGTGGTAGCTTGGCAGTGCTGGGACTTGAACTCCTGACCTTTCACCACTAAGCCACCACTTCTCCATCTCCACTCATGTCCACCAAGTGCTGAGTTCAGAGACATTGCAGACAGAGAGCTGGACAAGGCACTCTGTACATAATCACAGATGTTGATGTTTGCAGGTGTGTGTGTGTGTCATACTACACACCATGTTTGGAGAAGAAATGGCACTGCACATCACCCTAAAAACACAATACCAACAGTGAAGTTTGGTACCAAGTTTAGCATCATGGTGTGGGGCTGTTTTTCATCACATGGTACTGACACACTTCATATAATTGAAGGAACGATGAATGGAGCCTTTTACCAGGAGATTCTTGAGAAGAATCTGCTGCCATCCACCAGGATGATGAATATGAGATGTGGGTGGAGCTTCCAGCAGGACAACCATCCAAATCATACAGCAAAGGAAACTCTCATTCAGTTTCAGAGAAAAAAATTAAGGTGTTAGAATGGCCCAGTCAATCACCTGATTTGAATCCAATTGAACAAGATTTAAAGACAATATGTTTAGAAGAACGGGCCAAAATCACACCTGAATACTGCGGCCCATTAATTTCTTCCTACAGGAAGTGTCTTGAAGCCGTCATTACAAACAAAGCCCTCTCCACTAAGTATTAAATACATTTCAGTTAACGTGTTCAATACTTTTTTCCCCGTGTCATTCCTCTTCATTACACATAACTTCATTTATGGACTTTAATGTTGTGAATTCTTTATATTTCCAGATTTCTTGAGTTAATACTGATGTCTGGTGAAAATTTCATGTGAATGGCCTCATTGGAAATATATTTACTGAAAAAAATGGTGACACGTCCAATACTTAATTCCCCATCTCTATGTACTGAATACTGATATGGCTTAATCAAGACCAATTTTCCCTCATAAATTTATGAGCTTATGAGTTGTTACTATCTAAAGAGAATCATTTCTATGACTAATTATTTAACAAGCTGCTACTATTGGTCAAATGGGAGGCAGTGACGGCTTGGCAGTTAAGGCTCTGGGTTACTGATCAGAAGATTGGGGGTTCAAGCCCCAGCACTGCCTGGCTGCCACTGTTGGGCCCTTGAGCAAGGCCCTTAACCCTCTCTCATGGCTGACCCTGTGCTCTGACCCACACTTCCCGGCTTGCTGGGATATGCGAAGACAAGAATTTCACTGTGCTGTAATGTATATGTGACAAATAATGACTCATTATCAACATTGCCGGTTTCCGTTTAACACGCTGCACTCTTGGCACCTTAATATGACTGATATCCAATAGCAGTTGTTTTGTTTTGGGTTTGTTTTGGTCAGGATTAACAGGATTATATTAAATCAGTAATTCAAGTAATGCAAATGAGCTACAATTCATAATTCACATTCAGTAATCCAATTACTACTGAGGGAAGGGTTAGCTCAGCTGTTAAAACCCTGCTAGTAGTGTGAGTTCAAATCCGAGCATAGCAAGAGACACGGTGACTTGGACAACGTACTGAATCCTGAACTCTTCAACTGTTTAGCTCAATGTGAGGATTTTACTCTCACTGGTGTGTAAGTTAATTATAATAATAGTAATAATAGTAATAATATTAACGTTCAAATACATGCAGCATTTAAACTTTTACATGCAGCATCTGAATCAGTTTTTTTTTTTTTTTTGTATATAATAATATACATGTCCTCATCGTCATGCTGATGAGGACATGACCTAACCTGTATGGCTATTTAGCCTACTCACACAGAAAACAGGATTACCCTGAACAAGAGTAGATGAGCCTATTGAAATTCACAAAAGACAGACTTAGGCGAGACCCTCTGAAGCACAATCAAGAGTGTGTATGTGTATATGTGTGTGTGTGTTTGGTAAGGAGGTCATCGTGTATAGAATATGCTCTGTGGCTTTTTGGCTTGTGTTTAAGCACAGGGACATACCGACGGAAGTGATGAGGAAGCGAGAGTGTCTAAAGCAAAGTCACACACACACACACAGTTACATCAGTCATGGCCCAGTTCCAGATCTTCATCGTCCACCTTTCCGGTCCTCTATTTTCTGTCTGTGTGTAATGCCATGTCAGCATGCAGAAGCAAATGATTCAAGAATGAAAAAAGGGTGTATGTGGAACACTGTTTATCTATGTATCTCTCTCTCTCACACACACACACGCACACACACACAGTCAGAGGATGGGTGTATGAGCAGACACTCCCACGTCATGGGTCAAATTCATAAACTTGCAAAATCCTGTAACTCTTTAGCAACCACATCCTGGCTCTGTGTGAACAACTCTGTTAAACTGTGATGCAAAACTCACCCATAAAAACACACCAGCATTTTTTCAACCTAATCTTTATCATCCATCCATTTTCCATACCGCTTATCCTACACAGGGTCACAGGGAGCCTGGAGCCTATCCCAGGGAACTCGGAGCACAAGGCAGGGGACACCCTGGACGGGGTGCGAACCCGTCACACAATCACACACCCATTCACACGTTAACTTTGAAATGCCGATCTGTCTACAAAGCATGTCTTTGGACTGGGGGAGAAAACCGGAGTACCCGGAGAAAACCCCTGAAGCACAGGGAGAACATGCAAACTACAACGGACAAGAATTCCGACACTTTCTCAGGTACGTACAATGAAGAAAAAAACCCCCAAGTGACTCGAACCTCGCTGATAACAAAAACCTCTCAGAGTTGTTGCTGGGGAGTGAATAAACATTCCAAGAAAGCTACTTTTGTAGATCGCTTTCATGCAATCGTTAGTTCAAGTTTGGAAATCTGTATAATTTGTCTAATTATTTTTCAGTGGGAAGTATTAGTGATTCGCTTCGAAGTAAACACGGACATGACCAGTTGCTCTTTTTTGCCAGATAGTGCATGGATACCAGAATCGCTTGTTATTATGTTTATTACTCTACTGTTGGATTAAGTTACATAAAACTACATCAGAACGCTTTCTCTGAGACTTTCCCTGTCGAAGTTTGCGATTATTTTACTGCACATTTGCATTATAAGCGTGTCCTAAACTACAAGACCAGTATCGTAGGGTTAATGTATATATATATATATATATATATATATATATATATATATATATATATATATATATATATATAATATCTTTTTACAAACCATGATGTACTGTATCAGATCAAGGAAGAACCCAAACCAAATAATTCTACTAACAGGAAATCGACGTCAATGTGCAAGCGCAGATATAGGCAGAGAAAATTAGGAATGTTGAACATTTCTATCATTGCATTATTGAGGCATGTAACACCACTTCTGACATCGTTAGCCGCATGTTTATACACTGGTTCTTACACTGACGTTTGTATAATCAGAAAAATGGTAGAGATATGGAGCAAGTTCTGTAAATAATAGCTTTTATTTTGGTATTTCGTCTAATTCTGGACTTACGGGACACCATAAGTATAGAGTCACACATTTGAAACAATTATTGACAGAATTCAGAATTCAACGACCCAGACTGTTATTATACAAATTACTGTGTTTTTTTCACTACAGGGAAACATGTCCTTGTCTGTGCTAATCACACGTAGGCTACAGATAACGATTCAGTTGAAAAGCACTCGAGTATTCCTTTAAAAAGCGCCTATTATGGTTTTGAAACGTGTCGAATTTTGTTTTAAAGCTCTCATACGATAGATTTACATGCATCCGAGGTCATAATTTAAACTGCAGCATTACCTTTTTTCTCCCAGTGTCACAAACGACTCATTAAATGATCTGTTCTAAAGGATTCATTCTAAACACCTCCTTTCAGAGACCATACTCTGCTCTGATTGGTCAGACGTCCCAGTCTGTCGTGATTGGTCTACCGCTGTCAGCGAGCAGCCGATGAAGACCAGAGGCGGGGCTTTTTGTTACAAACCTGCATAGTTTAGTACAGGAAGTAAAGTCTGGAATCACCAACGACTCGTTTCAGCTGTTCAGAATCGGTTCCTTCTTTTGGGGGTCGATCATTCAGTTTGTCGTGCGCTTTGATTTTTGAAACTTTGCAGACTTTTTACATTCACAAACAACTAAATAACACACTACATGAAAGGGAATATTTGTTAAACCATAAAAGGTGCACTTTAAAGTACATCCTGTTTACAGCCATTTGTTTAGTTGTCAGTCTTGACAAGAAGACAGTATAGTAACACACAACATTACATAGTGAAACACACTGTGTGCAAATGCAGGTAGGACAATTCAAGTAATATTACTGTCAGGTCCGTGTCAGTGCACAGCCTAGCTAATGTCCTAGAGGAGCACAACATGTCTTCACAGCAAATAAAACCATCTGAATGCTGATCATTCTTGTCTGAACCTTCTGGGAAAAATGGAGGCATGTGTGGATGTGTACTGTATCGCTCTCTCTGTATGTGTGTGTGTGTGTGTGTGTGTGTGTGTGTGTGTCTAACAGGGTTAATCCAGTATACTCTGGTCTGAGTTCTTTCCCACAGGGATCAGGAAGGCTTCTGTGACGTATGCCTGTCTGACTGGATGTCTGTGCCCCAGTGTCCTAATCTTTCTCACACACCCCACCCACATGGACATACACACACATCCCAAAAATACACAGCCAAATTAAGAAGAAAGGCAAACATTCACAGATGCAGGAAGATTACACTGTAAACAACAGCAACGGTTAAAAAAACACACTGGCAGAGATAAGATCAGAGACACGGTCTTGACTTTTTATTTTTATTTTTTTTTTACTATTTGGGACAATGATATCAGCAGTGATGACAAAGCACGGACTTATGTGGTGCCTTAACATCCATAACAGTGTATATATGTGTGTGTGTGGATGTTTGTCTATCTGCAGAGATGATAAATGCTGCGTTACACCTACAGCATCAGCTTAAAATGCATGCTGGATTCCGTCTAGCTGCAGAAATGATTAATGCTGTGTTACTTCTACAAAAACAGATGGACTTAAAATGCTTATCCAGCATCCATGATGCTGCTGTTTACACACAGCCAGTGTCACGGGAGTCATGTGCATCGACTTCAGTCTTGAAACGACTTGAGCTCCGACTATTTATAACTACTTATGATGTAAGAGAAAACAGACACTTGTCTCACGGACCTTCCTCAACGCTAAACGTGGAAATAAAGATGTAGGAAAACACCGTATGTCTTTCATGAATCGATTAAAGATTGGAAATCCGTCGTGGTATAAGAGGAACAAAGCACTACAGGGTGGAATAAAATACTCTGCTTCGTGTCGAGCCACATCGCACTAGCGCTTGATGGAATATTTTCCTATATAGGATCATGTTTTATACCTTACACAAGCAGCAGCCGTTGTGGTCGTCGTTTCAGTGTGTTCATCCTGTGCAGTAATTACCTGCTAGAGGACACTCGTTTATTAACTAGCATGAGAATGTTTTAAAAGCAGCCTGAGGATATGTGGGTGCATGTTGCCGCTACTCTTTTGGGAAGCCGGTTGTCTCGGACACAAAAAACGAGCACGTGAAGAATGGAAGGAATATAGCAAAACAGCCATGTATCACACAAATTAGTTTCCCATTCGCCAGCCTCCCACCTCGCTATGCTTTCATTTGACGAACAAGACTTGTGTTTACATCTGTCTCGCCATGGCTGAGTTTGTAGAAGGAACTAGTCCGTTCTGTTCTCCACTTTCTCTTCCTCTCCAGTGTCAAATGATCTCTTACGGTGTTGGATTGCGTCCAGCTCGACTTATATAAGCGCTCAAGGTGTTTATGTAACACTACGAATTTCGCCGGGTGCCATTTATTTCCATCTATATCGACGGCTACGTTTGCACTACAAGAATGTTCAATTCAAATTTACTGCTAGAATTAGATTAGCGATATTAACACGATCTTTTTAACGTGCCCGATCGTTTTCGCTTTTAATGTACGTACGTCGTACGACGTGGGTCGACTGCAAGGGACAGAAAAATCAATCCGAGGCTGAGGAGGTGAAAAAGAAGGCCAGCATTTTAAACATGGTTTTAGGTGGCGATGGAGAGAAAGGCTGCGTCCGGGACTAGCTGTTACAGTGAATCTGAGTTGAACGGACGTAAAACTCTGTGGTGTCCAGCCTTCTTAACAACATCACTGCATTACGCCAAAGGCGAGACAGCGACGGAATACCTCAACTGGCTGTAGTGTAGACACCAAAAGAGTGATTAAGACTGTAGGAAATCATTGAGAAGTATGCATTATATTATAACACAAAGACGATTAGACTTAAACAACTCCCTAGCAACAAAATATTACAACTCCAATTCCAAAAAAGTTGGGACGCTGTGTAAAATGTAAATAAAAACAGAACGCGATCATTTGCAAATCTCATAAAACCCCATATGTTATTCACAGTAGAACATACAGAAACAGAATTAAAGCAGGTAAAGGGAGGGCGTCTCTTCATGGCACGGGTTTTGTCGCTGTCGTCTGCGCCGAATATTTTTAGAGCCATCATACAAAATTGCCTAAAGTATAACATAAACTACTGTGAATTGTCGATGTTATGCGTCGTTACTATACAGTTGAGGTCACAACTGTTTGCATACTCCTTAATAATAATAATAATAATAATAATAATAATAATAATAATAATAATGGCATTTTGGTTTTTCATTTAGTTGTGTCCTGAATAAACTATTTCACATAACACATGTTCACATATAGTCCACAAGACACAATAATAACTGAATTTACACACATGAACCAGTTCAAAAGTTTACACACGCTTGATTCTTAATACTGTGTGTTGTTACCTGGATGATAAATGACTGTTTTTATGTTTTCTGATAGATGTTTGTCCTGAGCAGTTAAACTGCCCACTGTTCTTCAGAAAAATTCTCCAGGTCCTGCACATTCTTTGCTTTTCCAGCATCTTCTACTTATAAACTTTTGAACATTGTAAATTGTTGTTATTTTGTTTAAAGAGTTTCATTTAGTGCTGCCTTCAGAAGCTACGTAAGATATTTACATGTTTCCCAGAAGACAAAATGATAAAAATTTGTTATGATCCCTGTTATAATTATTATTAATATATTATTTTAAATTATTATTAACATTTTGTAGATTCTGCAAGGCGTATGTAAACTTATGACCTCAACTGTAGAAACCGATGTGGATATGCAAGTAAACATGGGTTAAACATGGATTAGGGTTAACCCTAACCCTAACCCTATCTACGTTCCAGAATAGCTATCCTGCGTCTGAATCCGGCATTTCCTGTAGTGCCATTGGGACACGTTGCAAATAAAGTAACCGACTGATTTGGGAAGACATTAAGAGATAGAGAGCTCTTTAAGAAACGACAATGATAGCGGCACCTCTTGAATCTTTACGGAATTCTAGCTGATTATTTCTCATACACTTCATTGAGATTAATGAGTTCATCATCCCTTGTACTGACTTTTTCGAATATAAGCATAACAATAGTATAATAATACACGTACAAGTCACTGTCCTGCTGCTTGACCAACTTTCTCTTGAGATTCAAATCATGAACAGATGTCCTGCTGCCTTCGTAGGTGTGTAGCGAGCGAGGTTTGTAGTGCTGCTCGTATATTTTATTGCAGCATTGCAGGTTTTGCATGTAGCAGAGTGCTGAGAGCTTTTTTTCAAGACTTCTTGCTGAGGGTTTGTAGAATCGGAAGTTTTGATTTAATACATAGACACTCAACGCTCTCTCTTTCTCTCATTCTCTCTCCCTCCCTCTCTGTCTCTCACATGCATACTGGGGAGTGTGCATCAATATTCAATGGCAAAATCACAACCTATACAGTCTAATCAACGACCAATTTTTCTTTCCACCCCTATTTACATCCCTGGTGTGAACATATCCTCACTTCAAATTTGGCCTCAGACTCAGAGGAATTCTAATCACTTGTGGTAAAATACTTCATTTTCTGACTTAGGCTTGTTCTCATTTTGAGTGATGTCTCTCTGTGTCTCTGCCTGGCAGGGGTACTGGGAGGAGGATATCCCGGCTAAGCTGGGCTGTACAAACATCTCGTTCCAACAGGAAGAACTCCCTGCCCACAGACAGGAATTTCCCCATCTCTCTCTCTCTCTAGCTTTTTTTCTGCTGCTTTTCCCTTACATACACTCTCTGACATTGCATCTCACTTGCCCCCCCCCCCCCCCCCCCCCCCCCCCGCCTCCATGAGCACCGCCACATGGTTTCACACACACAACCACATTTGTCACGCTATGCTGCATACACATGTTATATTCTGCCTTCCTGCATCTCTCTCTCTCTCTCTCTCTCTCTCTCTCTCCCTCACTGTCTGGTCAGCTTCTGTAAACAAACGCCGTTCACTTTCAGTACATGTTCACCCCTCCATCATGTCACGAACACATGCCCAAATAGTGCATATACACACTCAAGGCACGTAGAGTCCATTAAAGCAACAGATGTGTGATTATCGCCAGCCTCACTCGCGTCAAAGATTGCGAGTCCACTAAAACATCACTACGGTCATTTACGAGCATGTGTGCACATGCGCTCGCGATTTAATCAGCACCGTAATAATTACAGTTTCCCATTCTGTCTCACACACACATACCTGGCAGGGTAGATGTTGCCATAGCAGCGGTGGCATTCCACCTAATCATTATGGTCGTACGAGGGGGCATCGGCGCGGCAACAAGGTAACAAGCATCAAGTGTGTGATGAGAGCGAGAAGGCGAGGAAAAAAATGCGAGTAGGAGATTCAATTATTTCAGCACTTACGTTTCAGAACAATGCCTCATTGCATATTCTACTTACACACCCACATGAAAACATACATGGATAAAGACAAAATCTCTCCAACAATAGTCATGCATTACCGTGTGAAATATGAAACACACGTGACTTGAGCTGAACTCTGTCCTCCGGCGTCCCTTCTCCTACCCTGAATGATCACCATTTTGCCCTTTTCTTTTATTTTCTAACGCTTTTGTTTTCTTTCTTTCAGGCCATGATTACAGAAGGCCTCTCCTTACTCCCTCTCTCTCTATGCTTTTATCCTGTGCCCCCTCCCTCCCTCACCGATAGTCAAATTCTTCCTGGCTTAATTGGTCCGACAAAGGTATGCGATTTCAGGACTCTAAAAACAACACCAGCGCTTCGAGCAACTCTGCGACATTGCCCCACGTTTTCCGCAGGAAATGACCACGTCTGGATGACAAAAAGGCGCACGGTGTGCGTTTAGCGTGCTGTTGATGTATTTGTGTGTGTGTGTGTGTGTGTGTGTGTTTTCTTTTGGATGGGTGTGTTTAAATAAACAGGTACCTCAAGCAGGAGGTTATATTTAGTCCTAAAGTTTGATGCAAAATGAACTTAAACGCATTCATCGGCAGACATTTTATCCAAAGCGACACACAGAAATAGTTAAACTGCCAAGACATTTTTAATGCTGATTTCTGCTCTTATTATTATTATTATTACAGTGGAGGTAAAAAGACTAATGCAGTTAACAAGTGATGGAAGTCAAATACAAATACCAAACCTCCACATGCTTATTTGAAACATTATCAATATACTGTCCATCCATCCATCTTCTATACCTCTCTATCCTTTTCAGGGTCATGGGGAACCTGGAGCCTATTTCAGGGAGCATCGGGCACAAGGCAGGGTACACCCTGGACAGGGTGCCAATCCATCGCAGGGCACAATCACATACACACTCACACACCCATTCATACACTATGGACACTTTGGACATGCCAATCAGCCTACCATGCATGTCTTTGGACTGGGGGAGGAAACCGGAGTACCCGGAGGAAACCCCTGCAGCACGGGGAGAACATGCAAACTCCACACACACAGGGTCACGATGGGAATCGAACCCCCAACCCCGGAAGTGTGAGGCAAACGTGCTAACCACTAAGCCTCGATATACTGTATGTAATCTTATTTTTAAATTATATTGTAAACTGGTCTGTATACAGTTTTATGGAACTGTATTACCATTATCAGCTTCACCGTATAATTCTGCCTTCAAACTTCAAGAGGCTGCAGATGGGATAATATTGCGGTTTCACCTTGAAGAGGATAAATCTATGCTATTTCTACTTCACAGAACTGTTTATGTAACTATCAGATTATATACTGGAACGATGTGATTTCAAGCAAATTGGTGTTGTTGTTTTTTTGGTATGTATTCTTTTATGGAAAAGAATCAAATATCCAATCGAATATCCATTCTATTTCTTTTGTACTGTATACTGTATGTTTTAATGAACAGCAACAACAACAACAACAACAACAAAAACTTGTTTTTAAAATCTGTTTAGAATATGAAGAGCCCAAAACTAAAGTAAATCTGATCAAATATTACAACCACAATTCTAAAAAAAAAAAAAAGTTGGGACGCTGTGTAAAATGTAAATAAAAACAGAATTCAATGATTTGTGAATCTCATAAAAGCCCATCTGTTATTCAGAATAGCACACAGAAGACATATCAAATTATTAAACTGAGGAAATGTACCATTTTAAGGAAAAAATAAGGTCATTTTGAATGTGATGGCCATAGCGCGTCTCAAAAAAGTTGGGACGGGGGCAAGAAAAGGCTGGAAAAGTAAGTGTTACTAAAAAGAAACCGCTGGAGGAACATTTTGCAACTAATTTGGTTAGTTGGGAACAGGTCAATAACATGTTTTGGTGTAGAAAGAGTGTCTTAGACAGGCTGAGTCTTTCAGAAGTAAAGTTGGGATGGAATCTGGATGGAAACATATGTTTGACTTGTTGCCAATTGCACACACCACATACTACGGACGATTTGGAAATGCCTACAACGCATGTCTTCGGATCGCGGGAGGAAATAGGAGTACTCGGAGGAAACCACCAATGCACAGGGAGAACATGCAAACTCCATACACACTAAGCGGAGGCAGGATTCAAACCCCCAACCCCCACCTTCTGGTTCAAATACAGATCCAGCTGAAGATATAAAGACAAAGATATTTGGAGCACTAATTATGTCACACCTCTACTAGGCAGATATCTACATGTCTGTTGGTTTAAAACAGTGAACTATTATGAGCTCTCCACTGATCTGACATGGCATGAAATGCTCATTAGCCACTGCAAAGAGTCCAATCTAACCAACAGGACCTTAGAGACCTTCAGTAATAATAGCTCTGTGGTAGCAGTTAACTAGCAGCTACAAACTGCTTGGGTTCAGCAAAAAAGGCTAAAACTCATATTTATCAGTAGAAGATCAAAAAGAGCGATTGATGTGGAGAAAAAAAAGACCGAAAATCAGAGAAGGGATTATGTGCGGAAATAAAGAGAGGATGTAGGGAAGAACTGAAAAGGCAGGAGGAAGCGGCGCAGAGTCTGGAAGCAGAACAACCATTAAATATAATCAAAGAGAGAAGGTGAGAGTGACAGAGAGTTCACTCAGTGTGGTGAGCGGAGAAACAATAAGAATGCAAGAAACCTCCCAAAAAAAAAAACAGTGAAAAGAAGACAGGATGACAGAACGATCAAGCGGACAACAAAATTAGCGAAGCTTTTAGCACACCATGTGGCCCAGAGTCTTCTTACAGGTGCACGTACACGCTAGCATCTTTATCGTTCAATGTAAAACTTGCAAAGCAGAGCACATGACACGGGTTTTCATGGTTTCCTATCATCGCATGGAAACTGGATGTCCACAAAGAGATGAGAGTTCTCACATCCACATGAACACACACATCCACACTTCTTAATAACCTTACTTCCTGTTTCCATCACCTTTTCACATAAAGGTGACGGGGGGGTGGGGGAGGGGGGACGCTCGCACCCTTTCCCCTTTTTCTTCCTTATTATAGAAGCTTCCATTCCAATCCAATTTGCACACAGATGAAATCATTAAAGCAGCGTGTTCCCAGACACTGCATGTCCCGAGGTTATTAGCTTATCTTCACTAAACATAAGAACGAATCTTAAGGGAATTAACTTCCTCTGACTGCTCCTTAGTATGTCAAGCGCAGCATATGTAAATGTGGGTGAGTTTGTGTGTGTGTATGTGTGTGTGTGTGTGTGTATGTGTGTGTGTGCCAGTACAATTGGGCATGGATGTTACACAAATGTCTTTCGCAATTATGAAATTCTAGCTGAATGATTATCATACATTTAATTAAGATTAATGAGTTCATCATCACTTGTACTAACTTTTTAGAATATAAGCACAACAATAGTATAATAATACACATACACAAGTCATTATCCTGCTGCTTCACCACTTTCTCTTGAGATTCAGATCACGGATGTCCTGACATTTTCCGGTAGAATTCGCTGGTGTACTTCAGAAGTCATTATTCCATCAATGATGGCAAATCGTCCTGTCCCAGATGCAGCAAAACAGCCCCAAACCATGACACTACCACCACCATGTTTCACAGATGGGATAATGCTCTTATGCTGGAATGCAGTGTTTTCCTTTCTCCAATCATAACACTTCTCATTTACACCAAAAATTCTATTTTGGTCTCATCCATCGGGAAAACATTTTTCCAACAGCCTTTTTTAGTGTGCATCTGTCCATTTGTTCTCTGTTCCTGATGTAAAGCATCCTTGAGCTATGGAAAGGCGCTATATAAATAAAACGTCTGCCTCTTCTTCTTCTTCTTCTTATTATTATTATTATTATTATTATCATTGCTGTCTGAATTTCTTACAGATCACGGGGAGAAGAATAGCACGTTCTCTTAGTCTTTTCTTCCTTATTCTCACTAATATTGAATACAGTATATTGACCAACAGGGTCACGCTAAAAGCAAGACACTGTTATCTAAACGATAGTAAATTATTCACAATGTTATGGAACTTGTAATAATTCTCTTTAATGTCCTCATGTGATTAGCATGGCTGCTAATTAACCACATACTGCATATTTGTTAATTCAATGCTTCGACCCTGTTGCTACTTTCAACACTGATACTCTTAGAAAACAAAGTGAAAAAAGATGATGAAAGAGAAGAGGAAAAAAAGAGTTAGATGGGTTAAATGGCACCCCAAATGCCATTCAGAGTTCTTGTAGACTCTAAAGATTAATCACAACCAGCTCAAATCATTGTGATCAGCTTAACTGATGTGGAATAATTGTTAAGGATATTGATGCAATGCAAAGTAAGAGCGAGAGAGCTAGTGCATGAGAGAAAGAGGGTGAAAGAAAGAAAGAAAGAAAGAAAGAAAGAAAGAAAGAAAGAAAGAAAGAAAGAATAAGATCAATGGGCCTATAAAGACAGAGTGAGTAGTCATGAGCCCACTTCATGCGTGGCTGCACAGGTATGCAGTGTGTGTGTGTGTGTGTGTGTGTGTGTGTGTGTGTGTGTGTGTGTGTGTGTGTGTGTGTGTGTGTATGTGTGTGTGTGTGTGTGTGTGTGTGTGTGTGTGTGTGTGTGTGTGTATCAGTGTGTCTATGCGTGGGAGACATGGAATGAAGAGGGAGATATTTTTTCCCCCTTATGGTAAGTGAGTAGCTTTGGTTCCCAGGCAGCAGGAATGCCCAGGTAACTGAGGGCAGAACTTTGCACAATACAACACAATAGATTAGGCATCAATTTACAGCGTACTGACGCACACACATAACCTCCACAGAGCTTCGAACACATTCATACATCGCATCCAATCCCAAATTTGGGATCTTCAATGCATAATTCTAAATCCTAAATACACGATACGTACAGGAAAACTTCTCGAACTAATTTAATAATACACACCAAATCTGCCAACAAAGTGTCCGTGTTGTGAGCCGACAAACCTGAACCCATTAGAGAGACGAAAGGAGGCTGGAAGGTCAAAGTTCTTGACCTGTGACCGCTTGAGGTATTGAGCGAAAATTAGTGTCAGAGTCACGAGAGCGGAGAGAGATAAAGAGAGCGTGGGCAGATGGGGACGGGGGTAAGCAGATTTGAGCAAACTTAATTTCCTCACACTAATCCGAACACTCAGGAAAGCCATCTCACGAGTGCCTGGTGACAATCTTCAGCTTGTGGTGGCTTATAATAAGAAGGGAAGCGTCAGTCTACCCTCTCCGTCTGTGCCAAATGGTGTAATCATGAGACGGCACGCTTGGCATGCTTTAATGCTGAGGTTAACATCTGATAACTCAGAATTATTATTATTATAATTATTATTATTATTTAAAAATGTATCGTAAACCTTTATTTAAAGTCTGGCTTATCTCATGATACAGATCAGAACCTGAGTCTGTGTTAATGTGCTCGTTTGAGAGAAGTATTTGTGGTTTGCAATCAACTCCCATCACACCTGTGCTGAGCTGTACCACCTCACACCATGGAGAAAGACAGGGTTACGGAGGTGGAACACATCAAGGACGTGATAGGTCTATAAATGTTAGTGAATACCATGCGCAGCACAGCCAAAGGCATGAAAACGGTGCTAGTGGTGAGAACACAACGCCCATTAGTCTTCTGGGACAGAAATGAACAGTGTTAAATATTACACACGGAAAGTCCCACATGCAGAGCTCAACACTGCGCGGAGCGGAATGCCACTTTAACCGCTTTGTTCCACTCCTTTATTCTGACTCTGTTAATAGACACGCCATAGAATGAAGCATTAGGACAGTGGAAATAAGACAGGAACATTTGAAAACGAACAGACACCTCCCGCTTCCTTATCAGCGAGTGCTGAGAAAGAATAAGGAATTTGAGCTTCTTTGGGCAGGGCCTGACTCACCGCAATAGGTAATGGAGAATAATGTCCTAAAGGTAATTGAGAATAATGATCAGAGAGAAGGGGAGAGGGGGAAAGGGAAAAAAAGAGACAGAGAGAAATACAGGAGGGGGGGAGACAGACAGACGGACAGATCGAGAAAGTGACAGAGAGAGAGAACAAGACAGTGAGAATGAGGGAGAGGGAGAGAGAGACAGACAGAGAGAAACAGAGAGAGAGAGAGACACACAAAGAGAGAGAACAAGTGAGAATGAGGGAGAGGGAGACAGACAGACAGAGAACAAGACACAGAGAGAGACAGCCAGTGAGAAACAGAGAGAGAGACAGAGAGAGAGATAACAAGACAGTGAGAATGAGGGAGAGGGAGAGACAGATAGACAGAGAACAAGACAGAGAGAATCAGAGAGAAAGGGAGAGACAGAAAGGAACAAGACAGTGAGAATGAGGGAG
The DNA here is from genome assembly GCF_001660625.3 of Ictalurus punctatus. Lineage (NCBI taxonomy): Eukaryota > Metazoa > Chordata > Actinopteri > Siluriformes > Ictaluridae > Ictalurus > Ictalurus punctatus. The sequence goes on from NC_071284.1 coordinate 29,344,731, forward strand.
AGGGAGAGACAGATAGACAGAGAACAAGACAGACAGAGAGAGAGGCAGAGACAGAGACACAGAGAACAAGGCCATGAGAATGATGGAGAGCGAGAGAGAGACAGACAAAGAACAAGACAGAGCGCGAGACAGAGAGAAACAGAGAGAGGGGAGAGACAGAAACAGAGAGAACAAGACAGTGAGAGACAGACAGAGAGAATGAGCTAAAGGGAGAGAGAGACAGACAGACAGAGAACAAGACAGAGAGAGAGACAGACAGAGAAAAGGGAAACAGAACAGCAGACAAGCAGAGGGGGAGGAACGGAGAGAGACAGAGAGGGGGGAGAAAAGAGAGCGACAGTAAGAGAGACAGATAGATGGAGAGAAAGAGAGAAAAATGGGTGGGTGTGGTCAGTGTGGATATTACTGTTGTTCACTGACCCCTGTGCCCTCAGGCTACTAAACACAATCTGACCCTTATTCATTTTAATGCCTCAAAGCCCAGAGACTGAGAACAGAGTGACCTGAAGTCCAAAGTTGCAAAAAGTCCAACCACATGAAGATCACATGCATACACACAACACACACACACACACACACACACACACAAGCATGCCCACACTCACTCACTCACACTCCCCAGCCTTTCACCCGGGGCATTCCCTGATTTTTATCCCTCCTCTTCTGCCTTAAAGTCGTTGGAATAGTAGAAATAAAGAGGGATGACTTCACCGGGAATGAGAGGTTTTGTCTAGTCTGTCATCACAGCATGGCCCACGGGCTGCTCTCTGGGCCAGCTAACTCTCCTCAGTGAAAACCTTAATGAGCACTGTTACAACAGATTAAAGGGAGAATATAAATAGGTAGAAAGACAGAGAGAGAGACAAGTAAAGTGAGAGAGAAAGGACAGGTGAGTAGGCAACATGGGCAATATATCATTACCATACATGAAGACATATTCACTTCACCATACACCACATACGTTTTTTTTATTATTATTTATTTAAATATTTAGTTTGGCCAAATATTACAAAACCTTACTATACTTAAGAGAACCTAATCCTAGCCCTAACCCTAAGGATAAGAACAACAAAAACAACAACAAACCTACTACTGCTCCAGAAATAGCTCTTAATGTCTAATACATGATTTCTTATAGTAATCACAGTGTCATTTTTAAAAAAAGACTACTGACAGCAGTTCATATCGGAGTACTGCCTTACATACAGTACAACATTCTATACCACGCCCTTGGTTAATTTTCTATAACGCCATATTTGACAGTAGTGCCATCTCTAACTCCAATCACAGGGTTATACTAACGCGCTTGTTCTAATACGTTATTGTTTCTATGGTAACAGCTCGTTCACGGGGACCCGTACGGCGCACGCTCCACATAATAAAACAGATTAAAAACATGTTGTTAAAATAAGAAAGAAAAAAACGTACCATCGTAACGAAGGAGACGTTTATGGAAGGAGTCTCCGGTGTCAGTGCTTTGTAACGGTAAGTTTTCTGCCGTGGGAAACTCTTCAGGAGAGAGAGCTTTGCGCTTTGCACATGACACGCTGCATTGTTTTTAATCTTATTCACTTCGAGAGAGAGCGAGAGAGAGAGAGAGAGAGAGAGAGAGAGAGAAAGACAGACAGGTAAGGGGAGAAATGTTTATAGCTGCTATATCAAGTGATATAACAGGAACTAACTTGTTTTATGGACCACGTTAAATGGAACTATAAATAGATGCATGTATGATGGGATAAAACTCATAATAATTGGCAATCTGCTGTGTTGTAAGAGGAATAATGTACTTCAGGACACGCCGTTATTGGAAAAATAAGAAACTTCAGGGTAGTAACAGACGAAAAACTCGGTAAATAGCTTTGTGTCTGGCCACATTGTTGATACGTTTCCTATAATAGCACACCTCATTGTGTTTTATATCTTACATATCATTAGGATACATATCACCCAGCTCTAATAGAGTGGAACCCAAGAAAGCAGTGTCTCGTATCAGTCAGACTCAAATGTAACATTCAATTATGTACTTTATCTCTCTCTCTCTCTCTCACACACACACACACACACACACACACACGCACGCATATACCTTTAATCTTTTTTTTCCCCCTTTGTTGAAAACAGTAGATCAGTGTGCGTGTGAAAGATAAAACACACGGAACGAGAGAGAAAGAACGAAAGAGAGAGAAAGTAGGCTCAGCTTTCCTCCTAATAACTGTGTTCACCTGTTCGTCCCCTCACCTGGGACAGTAGGAGACCCCCTTCCCCTCCTCTCTCCTCCCCCCAAACCAGCACTCAGAGATGGGCTGATAATGAAGCTCTTTCTTTCCACTGGCTACACATAGAAATCTCTCTCTCCCTCTCTTTCTCTCTTCCAACCCCCTCCTTCTCTCCTGCGCCAGTCCTTCGCTCAGCCCTGCCCTGAAACTGAACCAGATTGGTTTTCTCTGGTTGGTTTTTCTCACACTCACAGTTGCCACCACCACCACCACCACCCTTTAAACACAATGATACTATCCGGAATAAAAGAAATGGCGTGTCACAGTGTTAAAAACTGTGACTTTTGTATGAAGTTTTGTTGCTGTTGTTGTTTAAGAGTGTGCGAGTTGTATTTACCTCTTCCTGGGAACAGCATCCTGTGCACATACTGCCTCATGGGGATGAAAGACATTATGTAGACAAAAAACTCTGGGAAGTTAATTGAAACATGTAGCATAGACTAGACTGTAATTAGAGCCACACATTCGTTTGGGGTTTAGCCCATGAGAAACAATTTAGTGTGTGAGAGGGGTTAACAATATATCGTTTGTTATTGGCGATCCTGATATCATAGAAGAAGAACAATCCTTTATTTGTCACATATATATATTGCAGCACGGTGAAATTTTTTTCTTGTTAGGAAGCTGGAGTCAGAGCGCAGGGTCAGTCATAATACAGCGTCCCTGGAGCAGAGAGGGTTAAGGGCCTTGCTCAAGGGCCCAACAGTGGCAGCTTGGCAATGCTGGGACTTGAACGCCCGGCCTTCCGATTAGTAACCCAGAGCCTTAACCGTTAAGCCAACACTGCCCTAAGAAGAAGCATTCTCATAATAATAATAATAATAATAATAATCCTGAGTACAGGTTACTGTCTACAGCTACACTTGGTCCAATTTTCTACCTTAATATAACACAAATCTGATTTTTTTTTCAGGGTTATGTGGACACAAATTTCTGATCTTTTCAAATCCGACCCGAGTCACTTTTGCATGTGGTTCCAAATAAGACGCATATCTGATATGCGGCCATGTGGCATGAATGAGAACGGTCAGATAGCAATCTCACCACACCCCCGTCCCACCATTGCTAGCCATCTGGGGTTTATTCACCTTCTAGACCTGATCATATGCAGCTGACAACCTCCTGAGTCATTGCAACACAGACTTTGACACTAGCACATTCATTTGTTGTGTCTACTGTGAAGGATTGTCTCACAAATAAGATGGATATTTTTTGTTGTTTGTGACAAAGGAGTTGTTTTGTAAGACAGGTGCGCTCATATCAAAGACAGATTATGGGTCACTTAGACATAGACAGATTCTGAGCAACTTTGAATCCAAGGTTTGAATCCAATGGCCGGATGTCAAGGAGTCAAAATTCTCCATGCTCTCTGGATTGGAGGAATGGAATATGCTCTCTTTCCCCTCCCTCACCATGACACTAGCCATTAATGGTTGTCTGTGAGTTCATGTACAGTGGTGCTTGAAAGTTTGTGAACCCTTTAGAATTTTCAATATGTCTGCATAAATATGACCTAGAACATCATCAGATTTTCACACAAGTCTTAAAAGTAGACAAAGAGAACCCAGTTAAACAAATGAGACAAAAATATTATACTTGGTTATTTATTTATTGGGGGAAATGACCCAATATTACATATCTGTGAGTGGAAAAAGTATGCGAACCTCTAGAATTTTCAGATAATTTGAAGGTGAAATTAAAGTCAGGTGATTTTAATCAACGGGATGATAATCAGGTGTGAGTGAACGCTGTGTTTTATTTAAAGAACAGGGATCTATCAAAGTCTGATCTTCACAACACATGTTTGTGGAAGTGTATCATGGGATGAACAAAAGAGATTCCTGAGGAGCTCAGAAAAAGAGTTGTTGACGCTCATCATGATGGAAAAGGTTACAAAACCATCTCTAAAGAGTTTGGACTCCACCAATCTACAGTCAGACAGATTGTGTACAAATGGAGAAAATTTAAGACCATTGTTCCCCTCCCCAGGAGTGGTCCACCAACAAAGATCACTCCAAGAGCAAGACGTGTAATAGTCCACAAGGTCTCAAAGGAACGCAAATTAACTTCTAAGCAACTAAAGGTCTCTCTCTCATTGGCTAATGTTAATGTTCATGAGTCTACAATAAAAAGAACACTGAACAACAATGGTGTACATGGCAGGGTTGCAAGGAGAAAGCCACTGTTCTCCAAAAAGAACATTGCTGCCCCTCTGCAGTTTGCTAAAGATCATGTGGACAAGCCAGAAGGCTAATTGAAAAATGTTTTGTGGACGGATGAGACCAAAATAGAATTTTTGGTTTAAATGAGAAATGTTATGCTTGGAGAAAGGGAAACACTGCATTCCAGCATAAGAACCTTATCACATCAGTGAAACATGATGGTGGTAGTGTCATGGTTTGGGCCTGTTTTGCTGCATCTGGGCCAGGACGGCTTGCCATCATTGATGAAACAATGAATTCTGAATTATTCCAGCGAATTCCACAGGAAAATATCAGGACATCTGTCCATGAATTGAATCTCAAGAGAAAGTGGATCATGCAGTAAGACAACGACCCTAAACACACAATTCGTTCTAAAGAAGAATAAAATGAATGTTTTTCAATGGCCAAGTCAAAGTCATGACCTTAATTCAATAGAAATGTTGTGGAAGGACCTGAGGCAATCAGTTCATGTGAGGAAACCCACCAACATCCCAGAGTTGAAGTTGTTCTGTACCGAGGAACGGGCTAAAATTCCTCCAAGCCGATGTGCAGGACCGATCAACAGTTACTGGAAACTGCACAAGGGAGTCACACCAGATACTGAAAGTAAAGGTTCACATACTTTTGCCACTCACAGATATGAATGAATGCCTTTTATTGTCACTATACACATGTACAATGAAATTAAGAGCCACTCGTTTTTGTTCTGTGCCAACATGTACATAAAATAAACAAGATAGAATAAAATAAAATAAATATAACAACACGAAATATGTAATATTGGAGCATTTACCTCAATAATATATGACCAAGTATAATATTTTTGTCTCATTTGTTTAATTGGGTCCTTTTTTTTTTATCTACTTTCAATAATTGTGTGAAAACCTGATGATGTTATAGGCCATATTTATGCAGAAATATAGAACATTCTAAAGGTTCACAAACGTATATGGAAAAAGGCAGACAGCTGGTGTGTAGGAATTGGCACGTGATTAATGTTCAGTGAAGCTTATCACATCTCCCAAAAACATGACTGTAGGTAAATTTGCTACACTAAATCACACGTAGGTGTGAATGAGCGTGTTCCCAGTATATGCTCCACTATAACCCTGAACAGCATGAAGCGCACGAATGAATGAACATACAGTATTTTTGATCAAATGAACGCACACCAGTATTTATAACATGCCTCATCATCTCTGAACTTTTTCATCAGAGTCAATCAAGCACAAAAAAATGTCAACATTCTTCCCTCACTAACCTTTGTTAAACAAGAAACCAGTGTAAGTGAGACAGAAAGAAGAGAGAATACACTTTTGTATTTAAGTTTTCTCATAAATACTGGGAGAAAAAAAATAAATGTGAACTTAAGGACCAATAAAATGGCAGCATACGGCATTTCTTTTGGCCACATTAATGCCCTTTTAAGTGCACATTTATTCCCAGTGATGCAGTAACACACAAGTGTGTGCATGTCTGTGTGTGGATGTGCTTAAACCATGCCCTTTTGAATGATGCAAGGCAAAGAACATTTGCGTGTGTGCACACAATACAAGCAACAACCGATTAGCAGAAGTGGGAGTTTGTATGAGCGTCTCCGTCCGTGCGTGCGTGCGTGCGCGTGCGTGTGTGTGTGTATGTGTAAACACGAATGGCTCCTTTTTTTTTTGTTTTTTTGTGTTTTGTTTTTACAAAGACACATAACCCTGTTCAGACAGCTGGCCCGCATCAGATCACTTCCTTCTCCTCCACCAAAGCTTAAGTCAGCTTTGGACTTTAAAAAAAAAAAGGAAAAAAAAAGTTTTTATTAAAAACATTATCATGACTCAATATATCCTCAATTACAAGCATAATATGAGCTTTCTTCCTATTATTCGATTCTGTCTTTTACGAACAGACACGTAACCTCGCTTGCAGAGGTCATAAAACTCCCGCAGACAACAATAATAAAACAGATGGAAATATAGACATGTTTAGAGTGCTAACACAGAAACAAACAGGAGTGGGAAGAGCAGATCACGACGAGCCGTTAGTCTCCCACAGGACGACGAGTCATTTTAAAGGATTCCACGGCCTGAGGCGGTCTGATCGTACACAGACAGAGAGACAGTGGGAACAGAGAGAGCGCAGACTCAGCAGAGGGAAAGGGTGCTGTGATTAGCTGAGTGTTTAGGAAGTCTCTGGGAAACTACAGAGGACTACGTTGTGTGCGTGTGTGTGTGTGTGTGTGTAGTTGGCATTGCACCCAGCCTGAAATAAAGCCCCATAAAGTCCAGACCACACCACTGAGGAAACTTCACAGGAATAATTTAAAGCAAACACAAACACGCCGACCTCAAACCAACTTTGTTATTGTGTTTTATACATTATATAAGTTTTACGGCTCGAGCTCGCGGCTTCCTGTCCTCTCTCGTTCGCGTCCGTCTGCGTCTCTGTGTATTTAAATCTCTCGTTCTTTCACTATTGTGCTACATAAAGGAAGAGATAAAGGGCAGATGGAAAGCCACGGTACAGAAGTGGAGAAACAGTCAGCCACACTGTAATTGAGCAGTAATAGCCCGTGAGAGTAATGTTAGAAGGGAATTAGTCTGATCCATTATGGGTGATAAGACAGAAAAGGTCGATCTGTCTGGGAGGAGAGGGGGTTGGGGGGTTGGGGGGTGGAAGAAGGAACCAAAGAGGCCAGGTTTACCAGTTCAAGAGAAAAAGAAGAAAAGAAAAAGGACGGGTATTAGACAGTGAGATGAGGCGAGGAGAGTTCTGAAGAAAAGAAGATACGGGATATGATTGTTCTTATTGTGAGGAAAACCATTTAAGTTATTGGACTAGAAGTTGAACGTTAAAGGAACGAAATAAAACAGCACATTGGAGAACGTGAGATGAGAAAAAGAGAGAGAGAGAGGAGGTCAGGATGGGAGTAGCAGGTAGAGCTAAGGAAGGAAGAATGTAAAACGTTGAGTCTTAATCAGAGTTAAGCACCTTATCATTTCAAACCGTGAGTTTTATTATCCAGTAAATACACTTTTTTTTTTTAAAAAAAGAAAAAAAAAGCTAAATTGTTAGTTTTAGTCATCAGAACTCAAGTGCAGTCTTAAGAATACTGTTTACTGTGTTATGAACGTCATTCTTTACATTAATTGACAGATTTCGTAATGAATTAGTATCGTTAGCTATGGATTGATTTTTCAGCGTAACATTTCGCAAACATTTCACTCATTGTTGCTTATCACACACACGTCGGGGAAACTGAACAGCTCCAAATAATCGGTGAAGTTGAGCAACATTCGACAAATGCCTCAAGACTACGTAGAATCATTTCTACTTCACCGATAAGCATGCAAGCACAGAGATTCATAGCAAGCAGATGTCAATATTCGATTGGATAAGGACGGTTTTATGTCAATAATGCACCTGAGGGTTCTTTTTTTGTCATTTAGACTGTTGAGATTTATTCCTCAAAGGAAAAACTATGGTGCTACATGTCTTCGTCAAGTTATCACTCGGAAAGGATGCGCCAATTCATATCAGTTCATGACAATAAGGGATTTTAAAACATACTTTAATGAACGCTGTACTATAGAAGTACTTTTCCTGAGTTATACAAAACCCATGTTTCTCAGCCCTACTTGATTCAAGGTAACTAATGTAGCTAGCTAATTATGAACAAATGAAGTAACTTATGGTATAAAGAATGATCCTAATACCCAAAGTGCATGAACACTATCCATCCATCCATCCATCTTCTATACCGCTTATCCTTCCTTCAGGGTCACGGGGAACCTGGAGCCTATCATAGGGAGCATGGGGCACAAGGGGTACACCCTGGACAGGGTGCCAATCCATCGCAGGGCACAATCACATACACATTCACCCACCCATTCATACACTACGGACACTTTAGACATGCCAATCAACCTACCATGCATGTCTTTGGACTGGGGGTGGAACCCCCACAGCACGGGGAGAACATGCAAACTCTGCACACACAGGGCCACGGTGGGAATCGAACCCCCGACCCTGGAGGTGTGAGGAGAATGTGCTAAGCCACCGTGCGTCCATATGAACACTATCTAAACTGAGAAAATAAAATGTTCCTCGGTATATAGATTGATCAATACAAAGTAGGTTTACAATAGTAATTTCTATATCAGTATCGTATTGGTATCTACAAGTATTCATACGCCATCTGAAAAAAAATGGTGTTGATGCATCCCTAAACACAGGTCTGGACACTTCTTTGCCGAGTCCCCCTCTCTTATACAATTCCCTACCTCCATCTAGACTAATCAATGAGCGTGAGGTGAAAGAATGTTATAAGATTAAAGACAAGCGCTGACAACACCACTCTACCACAGCAGAGCAGCACATAATCAACACAGAGTTATCAACGCCATCCCAATTTCACATGAACCGAAAACAGGGTCAGGTGAAAGGAAGACTTATTAGCAACAACACATTGGATTTAATAATTGACTTTGAGACAGCCCACCATTGGCACAGTGACAGAAATGTACAAAAGACACAACTTCACGTCTCCAAGACAGTTTTCAGCCCTTAAGAAATCCCTCAACAACGTTCAAGTTGTATGATCTGTACTGGCTCTGTGTAATTCATAACATGATGAAACAATGAAGTCGGACTGACCGGCCAGGCGTATTTGAATGGGATGACGATCCGGCCTGCTTCGGGCCCGTGACGATGGATGCTGTGGGAGTTCCCACCCAGGACTGGCGTTATGCCAGTACCAAATGTACATGTGCCCGTGGGTGCCACACGAGCCTGGTACTCCTTCAGACAGACCTTGAAGAAGGTGTCACACTGGTCACTTTGAGGACATCGCTGTCCCCCGCTGGGCTGGAGGTCACAGCACTGAGCATTCTGTAGAATGCCAAAAGAGTTTTGCCATTGGCGGATCTGCAGCTCAAACATACCGACTGCATGGACAGCCTGGATGAGAGAAAAGAGAAAAGAGAGGAATAAAAGAGAGGAATTTAACAAGGCAAAGACATACTAGCTGTCTGAACTGGAGAGGAAATCATTTTATGGCTAACATCGGAAGACTGATAGGAGCCCTCTAATCATGGTTCACTTGGGATCATTCACTTGTAAAAAAGTTACTGTTAGGCATATAAAATTATCCAACTAGTCAATCATGTGTCAGTAGTGCACTGCTTTAAATCATGCATATACAGGTCAAGAGGTTGAGTTAATGCTCATATACATAAACTGCTGATCTCCTTGGATTTTCATTCTCAATAGACTCTAGATTTTACACATAATGGTGTGAAAAACTAAAAAAAACATCCAATGAGGAGCAGTTCTGTGGGAAGAAAGGCCTTGTTGAAGAGAAAGGTCAGAGGAAAATGGTACGCTAACTCATAAAACCACTCTTTACAAACGTGCCGAGCTGAAAAGCATCTCAGAATGAACATCACACTGCACCTTGAAGTAGATGAGCTACAACAGTAGAAGAATACATTGGGTTCCAGTCCTGCCAGCCAAAAACAGGAATCTGATGTCACAGTAGGCACGGGATCACCAAAACTGGTAAGTTATACTATGTTACCGTAAATTTTTTGGTCAGATTTGTTTGACATTTTGACTCTTTGACTCAAATGTACAATAGTTTAAAAAAAAAAAATTCGGTCAGCCAAAATTTCAGGTCATTCGTACATCTCTATTATAAAAGCAGCCTTACACCAGACCTTACTTAAATTGACATCTTGGCTCTCTTTCTTCACACGTTTATGGCCAGTAATAGATAAGGATTCTTGATTATAACTACAACATATTTCCATGAATAAATGGGGGGCGCGGTGGCTTAGTGTTTAGCACATTTGCCTCACACCTCCAGGGTTGGGGACACCTTGCAATGGGTTGGAACCCCATCCACAGTGTCCCCCACCTTGTACCCCATGTCCCCTGGGATAGCCTCCAGGTTCCCTCTGACCCTGTGTAGTATAAGCTGTACAGAAGATGGATGGATGGATATTGCTATAAATGTGCATGTGTAGATTTATATTTTTTCATGTTTTATACAATATATGACCTCGCACACTTATACAAAAGGGAATTATTGGCATTGACCACTTCACCAATCAAAATGAAACCGTTTAAATGTCCGTGATGGATTAACCTATACTCTATCAAGGTTCCTAACACACTTTCCTTAGTTTTAAAGGCAGATAAAGAAGTGGACTGAGACACTCTGAAGAGTGGCGGAAAAATCGAATCGCTCTGTCCAAAACGGACAGGCTCAATCCTCTTCTCGTCTATAAGCCCTGTCTCTATCTGTACAATCATCTTACCTTATCCATCTCAATCGTTTTCCCCCTCTGGATACTCTGCCCCCCTCACACAACCGGTCTCTTTTGCCTCTCTTCTTTCTCCATATCCTCCCTTGTGGCAGCTATTTCCTACCCTTCTATACTGTGCTCTTTTTTCTTTTATTCTTTCTTGGTATCAGTACCACTCCTTTCTTTTCTTTCCACTCCTCCCTAGGGATCGCAGACATTGGGAACATGGCTCCTGTCTTTCATTCACTCGTGTTTTTTTTTTTGCCCATGCTCTCTCCATCGCTCCTTTCTTCTCTTTCTCGCTTGAGCTGGGAACTAGCTGTGGCTCTATTCTTTGTGCAATAAGTTCTTTTTTTTTCCTTTTCGTCTCTCATTTTCCAAGATGGGGAGGTGAAGACACACACACACACACACACACACACACACACACACACACACACAATTTCAACTAATAAGCTCCACAGAGAGGCAGAGGGTCAGATCAGGTGCCACTTAGATGATGGTGCCCTTAAGACTCTCAATAGCAGAAAAACTGGCACGTACACAGTCCATGAAAACAGTACGATAATGATACACACGCTATACAATTACAGTGAAATGCATAGCGTCCTATTAAGGCAGAAGACAGTAACCTCTCATAGAGAGAAAGTAGACTTTAATGATGATGCAGTTTAAATAAAACAATTATCGTCTGTGAAATGATTATGATTAACGATGATGAAACATAAATGATGGAAAATAAATTATCACGTCTGGATGTTCTGGATGCTCACACTACAGCCTGTATTTTATCTGATGGTGATGAAGTACCAGTCTAATCAAGCCTCTAATATCAGTTAATTATTCATAAGTATACCTTTTTTTAATTCACCCGTTCGTGACACCCTCTATTATCAGTAACATTTTGCCTGGCTTATTATGCAGTAATAATGGCAGCACTTACGGGTTTAGAAATACCAACACATATCAATTCAAATTCATTAAAGGCCTGATATATTTTACCTTTCCACAATTCTTTACAAGGAAGACAAGCGTGTTTTGTTTTCATGTGGTGGTTTAATAATTTGGCTAAAAATCTAAAAACATACTTGAAAACAGCACACGTACAGAACATATAAATATTAACTTTGACATTTAGGGGTTTTTTTTATGTGTATACCACTACATTTGGTGCTTCACACCCATCTGTATGAATGAAATGCATTTTTCCCTGTTTTATATATTTACTGTAAACTAACCAGACATGAGAATAATTGTACAAAGGGGCAGGTTAAACAGAATAGAAGCAAGTCTTTTACATAGGGGTGTACTGACACGATGATTTGGATCATGTAAAGGTAATGATTGAAATAAAATGATGCAACAATCATAAATTGCATATTAGCAAAAAGGGCAAACAACTGGTGTGTAAAAAAAAAAAAAGTACTTCATATTTTTGCGCTGATATAAAAATAGTTAGGTTAGGTTCGGTTAACAAGGACTTTTTCACATCTACATCATCCTCATCATCATTCGCAAATGAACAACAGACATAGCCCAGATCCTGGACAAAATCCAGTCCATACAGAATTTCCTGATGTTTTTTTCTTTCTTTTTTTTTTCTTTTTTTTGCGAATGCTCAATTTTGCTGTGGCTTGATAAAAAATTTAATAAAATTCATTTAAAAAAATACATTTTACTACTTGAATTCAATTCAATTTTATCTGTACAGTGCTTTTAACAATGGACATTGTCTCGAAGCAGCTTTACAGAAACATATAAACACAGGATACAGATTTTAAGTGTGTGGATTTATCCCAATTGAGCGATCCATTGGTGACGGCGGTGAGGGAAAACTCCCTAAGATGAAATGAGGAAGAAACCTTAAGTGGAACCAGACTCAGAAGGGAACCCGTCCTCATCTGGGTAACAACGGATAGTGTGAAAGTAAAAGAAAGCTCATTATGGTTTGTACATGAAGTCTGTTTGTTGAACTAATCCCACTGTTCAAAGGTTGGATTAGTGCACCGAGTGCAAAACTGCATGTGGTAATTGCAGTCCAATTGCACTTGAATTGGCGGAATTGTGATTGCACGAAATTGTTTTTCACAGTGATGTTTATTGATAAATGAGACCTTCTAGCTGTACTCATGTTCGACGCACGTGAATCGAAGAGGACTTTGGCTGAATGTGCGTTGTGATGGCGCTACATGAAGCGTCTTGGAGCAAATCTACAGAAAATCTGTGGTAATTTTGAAAAAAAAAACTGCGAGCTCCTCCAAAATATCGCGGAGTTCCTTGGTTTTGTGTTCATTCCTGCAATCTCAAAATCGCAAAATCCTGGAGGGACTGAAAGTCGATCGGAGACTACTAAATCGAATCCAAAAACGCATACAGGAGACCCATATGTACCACTATGCACTTTGGGTAATTAATTAACAAGCTTTCAACTGCTAGGAAGCCGTCATGTTGCTGGGTTTGACATATAATATTTAAGGGCTCCAACAGAGATACAAAATTAAGAATGCTTAAGTGTATTATATATACACTTTTTTACTCAAACGATATTGTATAGAATGTCTTTGTATGCTGTATCATTAAGATTTCCCTTCACTGGAACTAACAGGCCCAAACATGTTCCAGCATGACAATGCCCCTGTGCATAAGGCAAGCTCCATAAAGACATGTTTTGCCTGGGTCAGTGTTGAAGAAATCGATTGGCCCAACCCTAACCCCAACCTTACTGAACACCTTTGGGATGAATTGGAATTCAACTGTGCAGCAGAAATTCTTATTTGACTCCCTGCCTGACCCCAACAATGCTCTTGTGGCTGAATGAGCACAAATCCCCACAGCCAAAAGATCTAGTGGAGAACCTTCCTAAGGTTAGTTCAAATAGGGTATATCAAACACCTGAGTAATGCTTAACTAAAAGAACTGGTAGCATGCTTAGCAGTAACTGACACACACACACACACACACACACACACACACACACACACACACACACACACACACGCTCTCTCTCTCTCTTAAGGAATTTGGGGTATTGTGGGACAGTAAGACTCGGTGGTGCCTCGTCTCTCTTTGTGACTCCCGTCCCAGTGAAGCTGCTGAATGCCTACACTGTCTTTCCATTGTTCCATTGCGGCATATTGTCCCATTCCTGCTCCTAAAACCTGAACACATCAAACGTTGGGCATAGATAGACCACTGGCCATCACTCTACATCCTCTTTCTTCCTCTTCTGCCATCCTCCGCCAGGGTCATTCCCTACATACCTGTGTTTCAGCACATTCACTCCCTCTCTGTCTCATGGAACTGCATCACAGGAACATTAAACACTGCAGAAGGAACACTACTGTCCAGCCCGAGACAGTGGACAAAATGACCAACTGCTACGCACCTTATAATAATGTACATCAGTTTTTAAATCCTTACCCAAATGAATGAACTTTCTTTCACAGATCACTGCCCGATAATTAGCATTAGTTTTGAATAGAGAAAGTTCCTGAAATGCTGATGATCTCTATTTAGTTATTTTCATTTGTTTAAAAGTAAGAAACATATCCAAGAACAGATCATCAAATTCTTAACGGAGTACTGATTTCCAAAGCTCAACAGAAGACAAGTGCTGCTCTATAATCCATTAAAACTGGCCTATTATACACAACACAGGAGCCATTGAAAATCTAATCTAGTCTGGAGTTCATACTGTCAAAGAGAGGGTATAAATGCTCAAAGGTACTTTATGTTTTGCACCATTATTTCCTTGCAAAATGGCGTGTAGCTTATCTTTTAACCTAATTTTATGTAATTAGACCATAAGATAAGACACTACAAGTGAGGAAGATCATAAAAAATTTTTAAAATAAAACCTACAGATATTAAAATCATTATTGCTGCTATCCTTAGAGGTTGTTTTTTTATTGGAACTTTTTTATTTTTTTCTTAAGTCTCAAAAAAAAACTTTAGGGGAAATCTTTGTTGGACTTTTTTATTGTTCAATCAAGAAAATACCACGTACTGTTATAGAATAAAATATTCGCTGCAATTCTCCAATTCGAATCTAACGTAAATTCAGCAATGATTAGGAAATTCCTGTGTAATATCCTTCTAATCACAGACAGGAAAGAACATGTAAGATTTTCATGAATGCAGGTCACTGAGAAACTGTAAGATTTTGGTTCTGAATATAGAAAAAAAAACTTATTTTGAGGAAATAAAAAATATAGTATAGTCTTAATGTGTTTCCACTCTAGTTAGTATGGTTTATAAAGGATGTATATGCAGCAAGCTGTGATGCGCTGTGTGCTTTGACACCGTTCTATCATAGACAGCATTAATGTTTTCAGCAGTTTGTGCTACTGTAGCTCTTCTCTGGGATCGGACCAGACAGGCTAACCTTGCTCCCCATCAGAAATGCTTGGGCGCCCATGACCCTCTCGCAGGTTCATCGGTTGTCCTTCCTTTGAACACTTTTGGTAGATACGAACCACAACATATCAGGAATACCCCTTAAAACCTGTTGTTTTGGAGATGCTCTGACCCAGTCATCTAGCCATCACAATATGGCTCTTGTCAAAGTCCCTCACATCCTTACGCTTGCCCATTTTTCCTGCTTTCAACACATCAACTTTGAGAGCTGATTGTTCCCTTGCTGCCTAAAATATCCCACCTCTGGACAGGCACCATTGCAACAAAATAATCAATGTTATTCACTTCAGCGGTCAGTGGTTTTAATATTATGGCTGTATATAAATACAGTATACGCATATCAGTAAAAAAAATAAAATAAAACCCAACTTCTTGTTGTTCATGGGTATAACATGAGGACTGGGCAGAGCTTAAAGACTTTCTTAATCGCAGGTGGACAAAAACAGTTAAATAAACCTTTTTCTGTTGTGTTTTGCTACTGCTACAGTTTCAGAGACGAAATGTTACAGGTACAATTTATCCAAAAGCTGAAAAATGTCGTGGTGACACCAAAGTTCCTGCCTACTTGTAGTGTCTTGCCTTAAAGAAATACCTCAGCATTTCCTTTAAGGTCCAATTATAGTCCAAAACAATCTTGATCGACCGCATCTGTAGCATATGAGCAGACAATAGTAATCATTTTTATTTTTTGTTTTTAAATCTTTCCCAGAACTGAGAACATAGCAGAAAACGTATTCAATCAAAACTCACAACAGAAGCGCAGTTGTTAGAGCAGTCAGTAAACATATATTCAAAATAGATATTGATGTACAATGCATTTATACAATCCCCAGTCAAAAGTATTTGCAAATGAAACTCTAAGTCTGCATCATTCATCATTTGAGATTGTACTACTTTGTAAGATGGAAGAATTTGCATTAGCGCTTTACCAATTCTGCCACCATTTCAGCCCGATTGTGCTTGAACGCCAGAGAACCGAATGAATCTCACAGTTTGCAAGTTCGTAACAATTAAGTACGACTCGTTTTTGTATGAAACGTTACAATGATCTACTGTTAAAAGAGCTGCACGGATAAAATTCAATGAAATAGATTTAAATTAAGGTTAGAGTTGGGGGAGGGGCCAGCATTCGTACTTTTTCTAATGACTAAATTTGTACGAAATCAAACAAAATCCATCTACGTCTCCGTCAGTTGTTCATGTCTGTACGCATTCGTCATGAAATCAGGTTTTTACTGTATTTCTCCAGTGCTGGAATGCTAGATTAAAGTTTGTCTGAAATACGTATAGATAAACCATTTTTTCTGTCCTTTTCTCAATACAGAGAAATGTTGAGGATCTTTATGCTGTAAATGCCCTGGATAAAGATTAAGCTGGAAAATGTTGGGAGTATTCCTTTAAAGATGGCTGCTCCTTTGAGGGCACATGTACCTGAACAAAAATGTACCTGGACTGTAATGGTATTGGTTTTTTTTTGTATTTTTGTGGGTAAAACAACGAGCAATTGGAGTAACTGGTCACTTCTTTCATCTATTTTATGGCTCTCTCAAATTACATAGCAGACCCTGAGAGAGAACATGGCAGCGTATATTTAAAACCAGCCTTACATCATACAGCCCTGCAGCTATCATAAATACTAAAAAGATGGATCTGCAGTCATATTTATCCCGCTCGTTCAGATAAAAATGCTGACCAAAGATTATTTGTCTTTCACACCTTGATAAACTGCGTTACACAGGTATTATTGGTTCGGAAGCTTGTTCGTTGCAAACCGATACAACAGATCCATGCTCTTAACAGAGCCCCACGGAGCAACAAACTGAAGAACAGTACAAGGGAAGACTGCAGTGTTCTCACGCCCTCAGGACTGAGCCAGGCATGAACACACACAGCAGTAAGCTCCAGAACATACACACATCCTCTCGGCTCAAAGCTTTGTCCCAGTCAGGATCTGACCTCCTCACTGAACAACACAGGCTTTAAACCTGAAGACCTGAACCCGGGCTGGACGGGCTGGCGGCAACAATAAAGCCAGGTTTCTGAGAAAGTACGTGCTCTTTGGGGGAGCGTGTACGGTCAGGTCATTCTCACAACACAGCAGATCCCTATGGAGACTCATGACAACATTTACTTCACTCACCCAGACAATGCAGCAAGACTACACAAGATGTATTCCTCATATTTCCATTAATGCTTTAAAATGCGTATGCTGGGGTATGGCACACTGGACAACATGTCTGAGTGGCGTAAAACGCTCAGGATCTCAGTGTGAACTCGGGCACTGCAGGTCCGTACGTTTTCGCTCTTGTCAATAAATCTGCTAGTACAAAATTCCATGGAGAGGATCTGTGTAAAGAGCACGGAAAGTCGCTGCAGTACTAATACTACTATGAAAACTCCACACCCACTGATAGACGGCTGTGAGAATATTCTCTAGTCAACATTTCCTTTCCAGAGCAAGTCAACTGACAGGATTTGGGCTCACTGCGGTCTTATATTTAGCTGATAAATGTTGGCACGTGGTCAGGATCGTAATCTAAAGTCATGCAATGGCAACAGAGTCGCTGGAGGTTGGTGCAACACCCCAAGTCACCTTATATTTTATATATCCAATCTGTCTATCTGCTGTAACAAAATTACCACACGAAAAAAAGAAACAAACCCCAACCCACAGCCATTCTTAGCCAGAAAATTCTCTTGTATCGAATGAACTCCTTTTGCACAGAAACTGTTTTATGCATCACTGTCTTTATTTAGAGCAGAATCAAAAATATAAATCACAGCACAGAACAGTCAGGCAACACCGCCCTTACGAGCAACAAGTGCAACAAAGAAACCAATGAACAACAGGTGGCTCTGAGAACAGCTCTCATGCACAATGTTTCCATGCACGTTAAAAAGAATATCTGGTCGGGTTGCACTGTATTACAGAACTCTATCCAGAGAGCAGCACGAGTAGAAAAGGTAAAGTCCAGCCTGGGTTAAGATGCAGCCGAAAATAGCGCTTAAAGCGGCGGGGCTTAGTGCTTACCAGAGCCTGGAAAGCGAGCGCGAGAAGGAAAAACCCGGTCCTTTGGTGTCCCCGGTCCATCAAACCGGCTCTGTCTCTGGTCATCTTCAGTCCTAGAGACCCAGTTACACCGTGTCGACTCTACAAAACGGGGCCATGGTTCTGAACTTGGTTTAACATTAATGATAATAAATAATAATAATAACAATAATAATAATTATTATTATAATAATACAGCAGCAGTGCGCAGTGCAGGTAGGATGACGGGGAGAAAGTGAGTGGTCCACCTGGACGCGTCTCGGTACCCGGTTTCTTCACGCACTCAGTCACTCACACTCCCACACATTCCCTCCTCCTCCTCCTCCTCCTTTTCCTCTTGGACTTCCTCCCTCCTTCCCTCCTTCCCTCCTTCCACCTGCTGCCGTTAAGAAGCTTTGGATGCCGGCTCACTGACTTCAGCTCTCATCCTCTTTAGTCTCGCGCTGAATTGTGGAGTTCAGCGCCGAGGCGCAGCGAAGCGCGTTATGAAGGGCGGGAGCGCGTGCGATAGAAAGAGAGAGTGGTGTGGAAACTGGCAAGGAGGAAGCCTGCCTGTGCGTCCCAAGGTTGCCAGATTTGGCTCGAGTTTCCAACTCCAAATAATCCAGGAACAGCGTAAATGAGTGGCTGAAATGATGGACATGGAAGGGAAATGTCGGGAAGTGGGAATGGAGATGTGCGCATGCAGCGTCTCGGTAGTGAAATTCATTAGGATTTTAGTGCACGTTTGGGTGGGGTTTGGGGTGGAGAGAAATTTTGGGACGAACGCTGAACGTCGGAAAGTATTTCACCTCGCCACAGGGCTGTTCAATTCTCAAAGAAGGCGTTCATTCATTTTCCATCATGCGCTTAATTAACGCGCTCTTCTAATACATGATCGTTTCTATGGTAACAACTCAGTCACAGGCATGTAATCAAAGCCTAATAATAATAATAATAATAATAATAATAATAATAATAAAAGGTGTTTTTATTTAACAAAGAAGAACATACTGTAGGCCTACATTTCTTGACGTGGTGGAGTTTTTTTTTTTTTTATAAGATGATGTTTATTTAACATTTATGGAAGGAGTCTCCAGTGTCAGCGCTTTGTGACAGTAAGGACGGGGAAGTTTTCAGGACAGGTTTGCGCTTTGCACGTTGAGGTTTCTCACTAACATGCAGGATTTTGTGGTTGTTGCGATCGCAGAAATGAACGCGAATACAAGCAAACGCGCAATTTTGCAGAGGAGCTTGTGATTTTTCAAAATCACTGCAGATTTGGGCCAAAACGTGTCGAGTGACGTCATTACAACGCACATTCGGTCAAAGCCTGCTTCGATTCACGTGCGTTGAACATGAGTACCGCTTAAACGGTCTCATTTACCAGCAACACTCACTGCGAAAGACCGTGCAAAACAATTTTTTTCCTCACACCTGTAGGATTGAGGGTTTATTCCGGTTTATATTCCCGAGGTTTATTGGCACTGTGTGTGCGGACAGAGTGTGGCACTCTGGGTACTACGGTTTCTTCCCCCAGTCCAAAGACTGTATGTATTCTAGGCTGATTGGCATGTTCAAAAGTGTCTGTAGTGTACTGTATAAATGTGTGATTGTGCCTTGTGATGGATTGTCACCCCGTCCAGGGTGTCCCCCACCTTGTGCCCCATGCCCCCTGGGATAGGCTCCAGGTTCCCCACAACCCAGTAAATGGTAAATGGTCTGCACTTATATATAGTGCTTTTATCCAAAGCACTTTACACTGTGCCTCATTCACTCCTACACACACACTCACACACCAGTGGAAGCAGAGCTGCCATGGAAAGCGCTAACTAATTGCATCGGGAGCAATTTGGGGTTCAGTGTCTTGCCCAAGGACACTTCAGCATGTGGAGTCATGTGGGTTGGAAATCGAACCGCCAACCCTACGATTAGTGGACAACCCGCTGTACCACCTGAACCACAGGCGCCCACAGTAAGGATAAGCGGTACAGAAAATGAATGGATGGATGGTTGGATGTGACTTCACCAATTCAAGTAGTTCATTTCAACAATAACAAAAAAAAACTCTGTATGGACTGAACATGACAAGCTGCATTTTATTGTCACAATAACTTCGCGAGAGAGAGCGGGAGAGAGAGAGAGAGAGAGAAAGAAAGTGAGGCTGGTGAGGGAACAGCTGATTATAGCTGCTATAACGTAAGTGATAACAGGAGCAAATTTGTTTCCATAACATTAAAAGTAACACTTAAAAGGCACGATGTGTCATTCACTAGTAATTAAAAGATTGTAATCATTGGCATGTAATTGCGCTATACCACACTTCGGGACCTGCTGTAATGGGAAAATAATCCACTTCAGTGCAATAACGTCACCCCAGCCTAGATCATTTTCCTATAACAGCATGGCCCATTGTGTATTATTCCTTACACAACAGCAGCTCTGACAGTAATCTTGGCTGTAACTCAAATCACATTTGTTTTAATGCTTTCATTCTATACGTAATATTGTTTCTATAGTAAAAACCCATTAGCAGGTACTTGTACGGCCGATAACTTGCTTCATAGATGTTCCACAACATTAAATGTCAAAATAATCAGCTTTACAGCACAGTGTGTTTATTAATACATTTTAATAAACTGTAATTGCTGGTGAACTGCTGTGGTATAGAATGAATAAAACACTTTAAATAAAATACTGTTATATGAAATGAATCAACTTCAGGGTGGTAACAATAACTCTGCTTAACAGCTGGGAATATCACACTACCTTGTCACTGATTATTTTCCAATAACAGAACACTCGCAAGTGTTTATTCCTTACTTAATGTACAAAAACAGCACCGACTCTCCATATTTATCTTTAGACCATGGTGTCATTCTTTTGACAGTAGACAGTAGTTTTAATTATATGTTTTTGTTTCTAGGTCACTGTTTAAACACATTAAGCCATATTAAGCTGTTTATTAGCTTATAGCCAGTTTAGAATGGGGGGGGGGGGGGGGGGGGCTTAATGTGTGGTTTAATAAAATAATAATAATAAACAGCAGCTATGATCAATAAAGGGTGGGAGAAAAGTTGTGTTTCTAGGTTGTTGTTTTAACACAATAAGCCACATTAAGCAGTTTCCTCATGAGTTTACATAGAAAACACTGTCAAATTAATGTTAGGTTTTATTTCAGATACTATTTTGTCCTGTTTGGGGCCGTGAAGAATGTTTATGATAAGGTAAGTCTGACAGATTTGTTGTTACTTGGTTGTTGTTTTGGAACATTAAAGACACACTTTTTAACCGTTAAGTGTTTTAGACTGTCCTGATGTCTGTTTGTTTTTTCAAATTATAATTTCACATAAATTATATTTTAAACTCATAAATCCCAATCTGTGAAAACTATCCACCATTTGCCTACCATCCCAAGTACATTCCATTCAAATCTGCCCAATCTGGCAACATTATTCGACCCCAGTTTATTTCACATATCTCTTGGTTACTTCTAGAAATGGCTGTGCAATGTGTTTTTTTTTTCTTTCTTTCTTTCAGACCACTTTCCTTTCAACAACTACAGTGAAGAAATTCATCATATCCTGCTGAATGTTTCAGATGGTTTTCCCCCATTTAGTCACAGGAATAACCAACGCATCATGGACTATATTAAAACCAGCCCCAATCAGAGAAGATTTTTTTCCTTCAAGTACCTTTTATACTAAACCACACAACTGACCAACACTAGTCTCCTGTTTATTTTCATAATGTATATGAAGAGCAATATTAAGGTTTGCTGAAAAAGTATCAGGAACATAGTATTGCTACATATTAACATGAATGGAGCTTTAGTCAATGCCTACAAAAATAACTTCTTTAACACGGAAAAAAGAGGGGAAATGAAACAGCTACTTGTTAAACTGCTCAGTTGTTCAGTACGATAAAAGCATTAACAATACACTGAACATCACTGATTTTTGTTTTAAGCTGTGATGTTGACTATACACCAGATTGTCCTTTTATCTACTAAATTAGCCGCCTAGTTCTCAATAGGATTCTTCACAGATATGTAATAATCCCCCGTTGAAACTTGCTTTAATCTTCCATGCAGCTATATTGATTAAATTCCCCAGATGAAGACCGTAAAGTCCCATATCTACATTTAAGGAAGAAGCTGGTTGCTGCATCGTAAGATACAGGAGATCCCCAGTACGACCGGCAGATAGCAAGTTCATTCGTGTACCAGCAAGGTTTGGTTAGTCAATAAGCTTGACTGCACTGATTCACTTACTCAGCACCAGACAAGCACTAACCAGCATACATCAGCTTGAAGCATCATGGACCTCATGCTGGTCTGAACAGTGTTGTTTTTTTTTCTTTCTTTTTTTCACAGCAGGGTCATAAGACAAAGAAATAAATGGACAGCTTGGCTCTTTGAGCTGTAATTTCGGAGAAGCCCATCTAAAAGAGGATACAGATGGTTACACATACATTCCACTAACTGATGGCTGAATAATTCTGGAGAAGTGCGCAATTTATTGAGAAACCATAATCCTTTGCCAGCTGAAGTGCTTCTGAAACTCATTCATGTACACGCACGCACTTTCTCACACTGAGGGCTAAAACACCTTCTGGCTTGTTTTTGGGAGGTGGGAGGAAACCCACAGGGAGAACATACACATAACCTAAACGCAGGTTTGAACCAGGGCCCCTGGAGGTGTGAAGCAGGTCTACCTGCTATACCACCTGCTTCTGAAACTGTATTATATCAAATTAATCGATATTTATACTTTAATGCATGATGTAAAAGTCATTTAACGGCTC
The DNA here is from genome assembly GCF_001660625.3 of Ictalurus punctatus. Taxonomy (NCBI): domain Eukaryota; kingdom Metazoa; phylum Chordata; class Actinopteri; order Siluriformes; family Ictaluridae; genus Ictalurus; species Ictalurus punctatus. The sequence goes on from NC_071284.1 coordinate 29,367,757, forward strand.
CAACTTTTCTTCTTCCTTGAGTTTTCTAATCTCATATCTATCACAGCAGAAACTGACTGTGTTCACACTGGTGTTATTAATGCAATGTGTGTTGCCGGGTTATGAATATAGCCACTGGTATTGAATTCTGATACTTAAATTCATAATCAGTGTTGTTATTTGGAGAACGTCTCATAACTGGAAATCCGGTAATTGAGCTGGAAAGACCTCCATCTGAGACATCCGTTATCTCAAGATACTTTCTACCATTTATTAACTTACAGAAATAGTCTACAATGTGTATGAACTGTATGACTGAAATTCCATGAAGTTGGAGTGTGATAAATGGCACGTAAGCCCCAATACTGCTGAAATCTCGATTCTGATTGATCGGAATGCGGATTAATTTTCTATACAGTAAAAGCAGTTCTGAGAGTAGCGCCGGCCGAAAGGAAAATCACAGGCTTACTGTATATTAATGCGCTTGTTCTAATATGTTACCCTTTCTATAGGAACAGCTCATTCACAAGGACTTGGTGGCGGACGATCTACATAATCTGGGGCTGACAATAACGGAATTAAAAAAACAAAAAAACAAATGTGTTATTTAACAAAGAAAAACGTATAATCTTTGATATGGTGACGCTTTCTCTAAGGAGATGTTTAGTTAACATTTATAGAAGGAGTCTCAGGTGTCAGTGCTTTGTAACCGTCGTTGGAGGATCAGAGTTTCTCGGTGACATGACAAGCCTTGGGGGATTTATTTGAACATATTTAAGTCGAGAAAGAGAAAAAAAAGGGGCTGGTGAGGGAAAAACAGTTCATAAGTGTTATAATGTAAGGAAATATCCTGTTTTGTGGATGTTCCGCAACATTAAATGCAACTATCAAAGGATAAACATTACGATGTGCCTTACACTAATAAATTAAACAGCGTAATCGTTGGAAAATTGCTGTAGAATAGGAGGAATAGAACACTTTTGTGACATACTGTTACTGAAAATAATCAGGTCTGGGGTGGGAAGAGTAATTCTGCTGTACACTGGACTGTTTCCCACCAGAACGTTGATCATTTTCCTATAACAGCACATCCTGTCATGTTTTAAATTCACAAAATACACACCCACGTTTTAATGCATTGCAGTCAATCAATGCAAAAACATTTCTTTACTAAGCACATCCTGTCTGTGGTTAAGAGTCAGACACATAATGCCCACTGAACAATGCCACTACTTTCTGCTGTAAATAAAACAATTTTACTGAGATCAAATTGCCTCTCATACCCTCCCCCTCCCCCTCTTCTTCCTCTCATTGGGATGAACTCGGAGCTGGTGTTTTCAACCCTGGCAACCAGGCCATTTCCCAAAGCAGAAACAGAGGACTCTTCAGCACTTTGGCCCTCATTACCATCTAGTGACTCTGACCCCGGGGCCATGGACTGAATATCAATCAGTCCTTCTTCCCACTTACAGCGCTGAGGAGGCGGCTCTCTGATTTAATAGCTGACCCATGCATCACTAGAAAAGGACAGAGATTTCATTTTCAGTTCCCAAGTAGGCATCTCGGATACTACAAGGCCATTATTTGATATCATGTGTACTGCACTTTTATATAGAAAATAGCAAGATATTTGGGATTTTGTCATTTGAAGTTGGCGCCATCTTCTGGGTTTAGAAATATATAGCAGTAGATAGATAGATCACTTTATTCATCAAAGGGGGAAATTCAAGTATTACAGCAACACAGACAGGTAGAAGTATACTAAAAGTGATCTAACATTATAGATGAAATAAATAAGAAAACACACACACACACACACACAAAGATAAAGAATACTATGTCAGTGTGTGATGTGGAGTGCAATAAGGTGTAAACATTGTAGATACAGCAGCAGATTTGAGTGGGATTAAAGTGGCAGTGCAGTGCAACCTTGTCAACATTGTAAACCATGTAAAAAACAAAACAAAACAAAAAAAACACTGAAGTAAAGTGTTTATACATATGGATATGAATAATGGATGGTGGTAGTTTGACTGCTGTTGTGGTGCGTACACATATGGATGTGAATAATAGATAATGGGCCCTGCGATGGACTGGCACCCTGTCCAGGGTGTACCCCGCCTTGTGCCCGATACTCCCTGGGATAGGCTCCAGGTTCCCCGTGACCCTGAAAAGGATAAGCAGTATAGAAGATGGATGGATAATAGATAATGGATGGTGGTAGTATGAGTACTGTGGTGGTGCATATACATCCATCCATCCATCCATCTTCTACCGCTTACTCCTTTTCAGGGTCACGGAGAACGAGTGCTAACCACTAAGCCACCGTGCACGTGCATATACATATGGATGTGAATGATAGATAATGGATGGTGGTAGTTTGACTATTGTTCAATGAGCTTATCTTAAGACTGGCTCAGTGCAAATAGTGTCCCAGCCTATAAAGCAATACAACCTTGTTTACTATACAATAAAGTAGTCATTATTGTATGGATTTTCTTGTTTCTAATTGTAACACGGCTTTCCTTAACATCAGTAAGGACGCAAGAAGAGAAACTTTTCTCATGAAAGTAAAAATGTGTGTGTTTTTCTGATCAAAACTGATTTAGGATTAGACTGTGATCATATTATCCTGCCCAGGGTACCTTTTTGCAAAGTGTAAGGGTCTAAGGGTGATCAGTTCTTCAGGGCTTAGCCCTGCTTCTTAGCCCTGCCATGCAATCACTGATCTTTGCTGTATGGAGCTTTTGAGAAATGAATCAGACTGATTCCGTGTATGAAAGGGCACAAAATGAGTTGTGAGCCAGCGAATCAATGAGGGCAGTGTTGGTGGAGAAGGGTCACCAGGCTCACTGCCAACAGCATGGAACAGACATGTACGTATTGTGTAGTGGGCCGGACGTGAAGGTCGGCATTTTCTCAAGGCAAAACAGAGGAGTGTGAGGAGGCAGCAGAAGACAGCGTTTTATGTGCAGGCATTTAGCTTGACCGTGTCTACAATAATAATGTAACTTAATGTAGGATGAATGTGTGCCATCGCAGGCTCATTAAAAACCTTTTGAGGCTTAAAGGAACCCTAAACTCTACATTACCTCTTATACAAAGCTGTCTGAGGACTTGGTTTTTAAAGTAAACCAAGGCCAAAGGAGTTCCTGCTGTGGGGAGGTTCCACTTCAAGGCTGGCAGCATAAGCGTAGTTAGTACACGACCCTGCTCTGCTGCAGACGGTCTGGGACACCCTTTTTTGCTGGCCAGCACTTCAAAAAGCAGACAAGGACACACAAACAAGCAACAAGGACTGGCACTTGCTGTTATAACCTCAAAGACATGGACAGGGCTGAGTTCTCTATGAAGCGGCCATGTTGGAGATTTCTGCACAGACTAACGCAATAAGCCATGTCAATTCTAAACGAATCCTAAAAATACGCCATACAAATTGCCCTGAAAATCCAGTAAGTGAAAAGGTTAGGGAGAGAATGATGTGGTTAGTCTAGACAGTGCAAGTATGGAGGGATATTGATCTTATCCTCATGTGGGCTTTTTGACAACACTGATCTACCCCAATCTGAGTGGTTTCAAACCAATTTCTCAAAGTTGTAGCAACAAACTGGAAGATGCATTGCGTTTGAAAATGGTGGGGGATTTTAAACTAAACAAACAACACATGCTTTAAATCACTATGTAAAATCTGTTTTCATGTTAGGTTCATACATTCTAAAAATGGCAACAAAGAAGAGCCTGCATTAAAACAGGGCATGCATTATATATCCCATGCGTTCAGATGTTTTCATTTTGCATCAGCAAACTTGCAACAGAAACCGAGGTCCTGTGGGAAGGATGATGAGACATTATGGCATGTGTCTCAACGTTGAACTACCAAAGCTGACAGAGAAAAAGCTACACATGTGCAGAAATACATATGCATCCTACCACTGTCTGCTTTTACATAACCCACCCAAACATGCCTGCGAGACAATATCAAGCTCTGTGTTAAGGGTTCCCATTGTTTTTAGGAAACGATTTTCCTTGAATAGTTATGAATTATTTAGTCACGTCCATAATTATATGGATGCATTTCAGCAAATTTGTATATCGTGGAAAAGTTAATTTTTTCTCCGTAATTGAATTTAAAAAAAGTGGAACTTCCATATATTCTAGATTCGGTACGCAGTGAAATCTCAATGATTATAGCTCACAGCTCATGGAAATCAAAAGTCCAGTATCTCACAATATTAGAATATATTTTGAAATGAAAAATGAAGTTTTCGACGATATTCAAATTCTTTGAGATGCACCTAGAAACATCCTTGGTATGGCTGGGTATAGAAAAAAAACAAAAAAAAAACAAAAAAAAACTGTAATTTGTGATTGATTCATTCACACTAAAACTATGAGAGAAATCTAATCTTTAATCAGAATACATTTATTGTAAGGAAATTACGCTGCCCTATTACAGGAATAGCTACCAACGGGCCAAAGTACATCTAGAATTGCTGCTCATTTTGTGTTACAGGGCAGAGTAACAGAGAGGAAAGTGCTATCTGCCCTCTTCTGCATACATTCAATTCAATACGTTGTATAGGGATTTTAACAATAGGCATTGTCACAAAGCAGATTTACAAAAAATATATCAATTCCGGATATCACCTTTACATTTGTAAGTTTGTCCCAAAGGTGATGGTGGCAAGGGAAAAACCTCCCTGAGACGATATGAGGAAGAAACCTTGAGAGGAACCAGACTCAAAAGGGAACCCACCCTCATCTGGCTCACACCAGACAGTGTGATAAATAATTCTCTTCTATAATTGTGTAAGCAGGAAATTCATTATAATATGAAAGCATGAGCTCACAGATGCCCAAAATTAGCCAGTGTTGCTAATTGCTAGCATCGTTGTGCTATTTTGCTCTCTTGGCTCCCAGCCATGTATGGCTATGACATTACTGAGATTCGAAACTTAGGACAACATGGTGAAGACTTCCATGTCTTTTCAAAAATATTTTAAACATAACCATGTTGATTATAGCCATTTCTGCATTTAGTACTAAAGTAGTAATAAAACAGCACTGAGGTTTCTATAATGCTTGATGAGATTAGAGAATACCGATTAAAGAACCTAAGACCGCTTCTCAATACAGAATCCTTGGTCCTCTCTTTTGGACTCTCTGCTTTAGCTCATCCCAGAGGTTTTCAGTAGGGTTTAAGGGGAATGGACATGTCAAAAGCTTGAATCATCGCATGGTTTTTTTGCATGGTTTTGGATCAGCAATTACAAATTCTTGGCATACGAAGCAGATTTTCATTTAAATCTGCTGATATTTCATAGAGTTCATTATGTATTATATCCTAACAAAGTTCTCAAGGCTTCTTGGGCCAAACCTTTTTTTTCCTGAAAGAACTTCCTTCCAACCAATACTCTAGTACTACCTTGCAAACTCCAGGGTGTTATCTATATAGTACCTTTTTAAAAAAAATACCTTTTTCATAACCTTTCGTTTACCCTTGTGATATGAGACTCTGGATCTGACTGTACATGACAGATTTTTCCCCACTGAATATTATGTGAGAATGACTCACATCTGCCAAATCCTTAACATTAAAGTCAACAATAAAAGCTCAGAACATACAGCCCTTTGTTGAGGAGCTCAGTGTTTCCAGAGATTTTCCACCGTACGAGTGTTTCGCACATGACCGCGACTAGTCCACACATTTCCAGACTGGAAGCTACAGTATCTCAGAAAAGTGATACACCCCTCACATTTTTGTAAATATTTGATGATATCTTCTCATGCGACAACACTGAAGAAATGACACTTTGCTACAATGTAAAGTAGTGAGTGTACAGCTTGTGTAAGTGTTAATTTGCTGTCCCCTCAAAATAACTCAACACAGCCATTAATGTCTAAACCGCTGGCAACAAAAGTGAGTACATCCCTAAGTGAAAATGTCCAAATTGGGCCCAATTAGCCATTTCCCCTCCCTGGTGTCATGTGACTTGTTAGTGTTACAAGGTCTCAGGTGTGAATGGGGAGCAGGTGTGTTAAATTTGGCGTCATCGCTCTCACACTCCCTCATACTGGTCACTGGAAGTTCAACATGGCACCTCATGGCAAAGAACTCTCTGAGGATCTGAAAAAAAAAAAAAAAAGAACTGTTGCTCTACATAAAGATGGCCTAGGCTATAAGAAGATTGCCAAGACCCTGAGGCTATAAGAAGATTGCCAAGACCCTGACACTGAGCTGCAGCACGGTGGCCAAGACCATACAGCGGTTTAACAGGACAGGTTCCATTCAGAACAGGCCTTGCCATGGTCGACCAAAGAAGTTGAGTGCACGTTCTCAGCATCATATCTAGAGGTTGTCTTTGGGAAATAGACGTACGAGTGCTGCCAGCATTGCTGCAGAGGTTGGAGGGGTACGGGTCAGCCTGTCAGTGCTCAGACCACACGCCACATACCGCAACAAATTGGTCTGCATGGCTGTCGTCTCAGGAGGAAGCCTCTTCTAAAAGATGATGCACAAGAAAGCCCACAAACAGTCTGCTGAAGACAAGCAGACTAAGGACATGGATTACTGGAACTGTGTCCTGTGGTCTGATGAGACCAAGATAAACTTACTTGCTTCAGATGGTGTCAAGCGTGTGTGGCAGCAACCAGGTGAGGAGTACAAAGACAAGTGTGTCTTCCCTACAGTCAAGCATGGTGGTGGGAGTGTCATAGTCTGGGGCTGCATGAGTGCTGTCGGCACTGGGGAGCTACAGTTCATTGAGGGAACCATGAATACCAACATGTACTGTGACATACTGAAGCAGAGCATGATCAGTATGCAGTATTCCAGCATGATAACGACCCCAAACACACCTCCAAGACGTCCACTGCCTTGCTAAAGAAGCTGAGGGTGAAGGTGATGGACTGGCCAAGCATGTCTCCAGACCTCAACCCTATTGAGCATCTGTGGGGTATCCTCAAACAGAAGGTAGAGGAGCACAAGGTCTCTGACATCCACCAGCTCCGTGATGTCGTCACGGAGGAGTGGAAGAGGACTCCAGTGGCAACCTGTGAAGCTCTGGTGAACTCCATGCCCAAGAAGGTTAAGGCAGTGCTGGAAAATAATGGTGGCCACACAAAATATTGACACTTTGGGCCCAATTTGGACATTTTCACTTAGGGGTGTACTCACTTTTGGTGCCAGCGGTTTAGACATTGATGGCTGTGTGTTGAGTTATTTTGAGGGGACAGCAAATCTACACTGTTACACAAGCTGTACACTCACTTTATATTGTAGCAAAGTGTCATTGCTTCAGTGCTGTCACATGAAAAGACAAACATTTACAAAAATGTGAGGGGTGTACTCACTTTTGTGAGATACTGTATGCCTTTTGTAAAAGACAAACCCTAAGGGCCAAACAGTTAGAGATCACAGGGTCATTTCTTTAGGTTTTATAGCCATGTTTATTTACATTTGCCCACTGACAAAGAAATAATCAGTCTATAATTTTAATGGTAGATTTATTTGAACAGTGAGAGACAGAATAACAAGAAAATCCAGAAAAATGCATGAGTTGCATTTTAATGAGGGAAATAGGTATTTGACCCCCTCTCAAATCATAAAGATTTCTGGCTCCCAGGTGTCTTTTATACAGGTAACGAGCTGAGATTAGGAGCACACTCTTAAAGGGAGTGCTTCTAATCTCAGCTTGTTACCAGTATAAAAGACACCTGTCCACAGAAGCAATCAATCAATCAATCAATCAATCAATCAATCAGATTCCAAACTCTCCACCATGGCCAAGACCAAAGAGCTCTCCAAGGATGTCAGGGACAAGATTGTAGACCTACACAAATCTGGAATGGGCTACAAGACCATTGCCAAGAAGCTTGGTGAGAAGGTGACAACAGTTGGTGCGATTATTCGCAAATGGAAGAAACACAAAAGAACTGTCAATCTGCCTTGGCCAGGGGCTCCATGCAAGATCTCACCTCGTGGAGTTGCAATGATCATGACAACAGTGAGGAATCAGCCCAGAACTACACGGGAGGATCTTGTCAATGATCTCAAGGCAGCTGGGACCATAGTCACCAAGAAAACAATTGGTAACACACTACGCCGTGAAGGACTGAAATCCTGCAGCGCCCGCAAGATCCCCCTGCTCAAGAAAGCACATATACATGCCCGTCTGAAGTTTGCCAATGAACATCTGAATGATTCAGAGGACAACTGGGTGAAAGTTTTGTGGTCAGATGAGACCAAAATGGAGCTCTTTGGCTTCAACTCAACTCGCTGTGTTTGGAAGAAGAGGAATGCTGCCTGTGACCCCAAGAACACCATCCCCACCGTCAAACATGGAGGTGGAAACATTATGCTTTGGGGGTGTTTTTCTGCTAAGGGGACAGGACAACTTCACCGCATCAAAGGGACGATGGACGGGGCCATGTACCGTCAAATCTTGGGTGAGAACCTCCTTCCCCTCAGCCAGGGCATTGAAAATGGGCCGTGGATGGGTATTCCAGCATGGCAATGACCCAAAACACATGGCCAAGGCAACAAAGGAGTGGCTCAAGAAGAAGCACATTAAGGTCCTGGAGTGGCCTAGCCAGTCTCCAGACCTTAATCCCATAGAAAATCTGTGGAGGGAGCTGAAGGTTCGAGTTACCAGACGTCAGCCTCGAAACCTTAATGACTTGGAGAAGATCTGCAAAGAGGAGTGGGACAAAATCCCTCCTGAGATGTGTGCAAACCTGGTGGCCAACTACAAGAAACGTCTGACTTCTGTGATTGCCAACAAGGGTTTTACCACAAAGTACCAAGTCATGTTTTGCAGAGGGGTCAAATACATATTTCTCTCATTAAAATGCAAATCAATTTATAACATTTTTGACATGCGTTTTTCTGGATTTTCTTGTTATTCTGTCTCTCACTGTTCATTCTATAATTTTAATGGTAGATTTATTTGATCATTTCTTTGTCAGTGGGCAAACATACAAAATCAGAAGGGGATCAAATACTCACCCCCCCCCCACTGTATATTAAATAAATAAATAAATAGTGTGTCCTTCATTTTTACCATTTCATGTTTTATTTGGAATGCGAACTTAAAAAGATGTATTTAAAGAGGAGAAAAAAAAGCACAGCATGTTAAAAAAAAAAAAATGGATTTTTATTTAAGCAGGAAAGCTCCAGGTACAATGTCTGGGTGACCAGACCCTGGGTGCAATGCTTTTCAACACTAAAGTCAAGTATTTAAAAAAACAAAAAAAAAAACCCTACTTACAATTTCCAGGTTCATCCTCTTCAGGAGAGATTTAAAAAACAAAAACAAACAAACAAAAAAACAGAACAAAAATCCTCCATCATACATTACCAGATGTACCTCCTGACCACAGATCCAGGTACACAGTAGATGGTGTCTGATCCTCCCCTTACAGATAACTGTTTAAAAGGATCTACACTCTTGTATACATTTTCCTGTGGAAATGCACGCTTCATAGGAGGTTGTTTGGTTATTTCTTGGCAAACGAGATCTTCATTGCGTTAGTCTGTGTAATCTTGAAGCCCTGTAACGCTTCCCTGGCTGCACCGGCCTGCACTTCATTGTCAAACTCCACAAAGGCGATGTCGTGACGACCCGGGACAAGACGCACCTCTTTGAACCCCGGGAACCTGCGGAGTAGGGACAGGAGGCGTGTAGGTAAACTGAACGAGATACATTACTTATTCGTAAAAACATGGTTTCTCCAGGATCAGGTTTAGATGCGCCTTATGAAAGGCAAAAACAAAATCGGCACAAAGCTGAATAATAAAACTTGCAGAGTATAAACAGCTGTAAAACTGTCTCTCTTCAATTAGTGTCTCCCCCACACCTCTTCAAGTGAATATTTATAAAAAAAAAAAAAACCAACAACTGGAAAGCACAAAATTCTGCCCTTAAGACTTTCCCCATGGTGGAAAACTATGAGATTAAATTTATGCCAAAAGGTACTAAACGTAACTTTAAGAAACGAACAAAAATATACAATGAGAACAAATAAAAAAACCCTTGGAATAACACACCCCCCCCCCCCCCAAAAAAAAAAAAAAAAAAAAAACCACCCCACAAACAAACAAAAAAAACCCCAGTGAACTCAGTGGCAAAAATTGAACATGGTCTACAAATAAACAGCGTTCAGTGTGAACAGTTTTCTAAGCTTTGTTTTTGCTCGTCATGGTTTATGAATGCGCTGCTAGAGTTTTCATTTACGCTCACCATTCTGCCACAAACCTGTTGTGTGGGCGGGGCTTAACAGCAATTACCTCTCATTGGATAATGAGATGTGGACAGACAGCTCCCTGACCTGGAAGTAGAGACTTCAGTGTCGTGAATTTTAGAGAGCGTTCTGGATGTGGTTCTCTGTATATTTAATAGTGTTTGTACTTTGTAGTGGACATTATTTACACAGTATATTAGTTTGTAATTAATATTTGAGATGTGGGTAGTCTCATATGACTATTTAAAAAAAAAAAAAAAAAAAAAAAAAAAAAAATTATATATATATATATATATATATATATATATATATATATATATATATATATATATATATATATATATATATATATATATATATATATATATATATATATATAATTTTTTTTTTTTTTTTTAATTTTAAGCTCTCAGGTGTATCTCTACTTCCAGGTCAGGGAGCTGTCGATCCAAATCTCACTAGCCAATGAGAGTAAATTGCCATTAAGCCCCGCCCAGACATGAGATTTGTGCCAGTACGGTGAATGAAAACTCAGCTCAGAAACCATGATTAGCAAAAACGACGTGTAGAAAACTGTTAAAGAACACTATTTATTAGAAGTCTGTCTTTTTGCCAGAATTCACCTTTTTCCTCTCAGTTTAATTTTAGCACTTTTCTTGAAAAGTTGTGTTCAATACTTTTTGGCACAAAATTAATACAATAGAAAACTTCGTTACCATAACGTGACACTGGAGACTCCTTCCATAAATGTTAAAGAAACTTCTCCTCGCAGAAAATGTCACAATAGCAACAATGATATGCGTTTCTTTAAGACATTTCTGAACGAATTGTTAGTATAGTAAAATTAGAAAGAGCGCATTAATGTAAACCCATGACTTGAATTACAGCAGGCACCACGATCAGAGCTGCCGTTATAGAAAATTCATGGGAACTCCGACAGCGCTGTCGTATAACTGACGTGAATATCTACGAAGCCTCACTGCAACAGTGAGGTGGAGATGACTTACTGATTAAACAGCATGGACAGCATGAGCTCGTTGGTCTCCTCTGGCAGGTTGGTGAGGAACAGGATGTGGTTAGGCGGGTTCTCCGAGACCTATGGATTTAAAACAAACCTTAAATCTAGTTTAGATTCGCCAAGTTTGCATTAAAAAAAAGGAATTTATTAATTTAAGTCATTATTAATTTCATACCTGCTGAGGCATCTGTCCTGGCATTTGCCCAGGCATCATCTGACCTGGAGGCATGGCACCTGGTGGCATCTGGCCAGGGCCCATACCTGGGGGTGGCATCATACCAGGAGGCGGCATGTACGGAGGCTGACCTGGCATTGGCATCATACGAGGAGCTTGACTCATAGGAGGCATTCCCTTTAGAAACATATGAAGTTATATATATAGAAATATAACGACTAATAGTTTTGTCCAAAGTAAACAATTTGTAACCTAGATTTGTTTGCGCACTATACAACGCTGCACAGAAGCACTTTTCAGAATGACAAACATTAAAATAATCTGTTGCAAGAAACCCAAGTGCCCCTTGGTTTATATATGGATACACAACCAAAAAAAAACTTCAGTTGTTGTTAAGCTCACAGGCATAGCAGCAGGAACTCCAGCCATGCCAGCAGCAGCACCCTTCTTCGACCCTCCCGACTCAGTAGTTTTAGGCTTCTTCTTCTCCTTCTTGCGATCCCGCTCCACATACGTGCCCTTCATCTTGGCAATAATGTCCGAGTCTTGTTTGGCATACTGAATGCGCTGTATGGAGAAAAAAATGACTAGTTACACAGCAGCGCTTGGACATATTAGCAGGAAGTTGTTTGCGTACAGATGCTTAGGAGAAGTGAATGCTCGCTGGAGAATGCTATATAGCCAAGAACTGGTTACTATGGTTTATTTTTAAAATTCAGTGTAAACACCCAGGCCTGTGAAGTGCCACAGAACTCTTTAAAGGCTCCTTCCGTGATCTCAAAACGTATGGAAGTGCGTGCATTACATTTTCATTCTGCTGAAAAAGTTAAAGAAATTTACTCTACAAAAAGGGTGCCTTCTCTTTACTGGTATAATTGAACAGACGTCATTTAAACAGCCTAAAGTAGTTGTTGAAAGTTCAATCAGACAAGCGTATGATGAGCGCGAGGAACGAGCGTGACGTTCACGTCGATGAACAACAATGCTATCGCTCCGAAGCTTTCTTGCTTCTTATAAACTTATCATATATTTTCCTAGCTGTTGATCACTATAGGTAATCATACACAGCTAATTTTCCACTGTTCTACAAAACCTGCTCATTTTCCCCCAGATGGGTGCCAAGCAACAGTAAGTAAACAGTAACCACTTACTAACAAGCAGCACCTCTGTTTGTTTTTTCACATTCTAAATAGATCACAGCATCATGCTCTTGTTTCGGTCGGCTTACAAGACCCCATGAATTCACATGTCCCGTGTCCTTTCCCCTTCGGTGAACCGACTTTTCCACCAGGCATGATGTAGAAGTTGGCACTTATGTGGATTATTACACCACCTACCGTGCCAGAGTTCTGCATTCTTAATTACACCCATCATTAAAAAATACTAAACAAAACACAGGAGGATCCACTCCAACTACACGGTGACATGAGATACCAATTCCCAATCCTTAGACCGTCATGATTAGACATATAGAGAATGATTAAAAACAGGGGGTATACCATGGGTTTATCATAAAAAGGAAAGCCCTGCATAGATCTCAGAGCGTTGGAGGCACTGTTGACCTCTTTGAAGATTACAAAGGCCTGACCCCTCATTTTGACCGTCCGGGCAACGAGGATATCCAGTATCTGGCCAAACTGTGAGAAAATAGCATAAAGCGACTTCTTCAGTTCTGAAAGAAAGTGACAAGATAGACACAAGTTAGTATGCAAACAACTTAAGACGGTTTTAAAAAGCGCATGTGCCGTCTTAAGATTATCACTCGTCACACTGTACAAGACGATCACAATAAAATAGAAGGTCCATTCTCTTAATATCAGAAGAAGCTTTAATGATTAAAGAAGAAGAAAAAAAAATCAGTCACTGTGTTCTGCTTAAGGCAAGAGGTTGAACAGAAGTCAGTGACGTGTGTACATTAACCATACCATCTTTTTTGATTTTCTCATTCAGATTGTTGATGTAAATGGTGTGGTTTAGGCGCAGCTCCTGGCTAGACATGGCTCTGGGAAAGGAAACAATAGATTAGGAGGACTGTTGTGTTTGCTAACCATACAATGCTAGCCGGCCTGCTAGCATGCAAAACAAGAAACAATGATCGTAGCTAGCTAGACAAATTACATGGTGTTGCACATAATATTAAATATTTAAAAAGTGACAAAGTCTGGACAAAGGAAATCCAAACCCCTCTCCTTGGCTGGCTGGCTGGCTAGCTAGCTAGTTAGCTAGCCTAGCAACCATACATACTGCTATTATCGAAGGCTGAATCCCAAAGAGGTCCTTTTTAAACACTTAGTGCACTAGGTAGGGTGTAAAAGACAACACTTCAAACACTCCGTAGTGCAGTTTTACAGCGAAAAGGCAGCCATTTTGGGTTCAGCCGAATTACACAGCCTTGTACTGTGTAAGTAACCCCATTATAGCAATAATTTTAAACCAGACTTATAATACACAGCTTTTCTAAACACGTATTACGTAATAATGTAACTACACACAGATAAGCAGTATTAAACAAATAAACGGCAATACTTACAGGAGTTAGAATATCAACTGCAACGCTTGAAAACCAGTTATAACCACAAGTTAAACCACGAACACGCGCCTACATTTCTCGGAAGTCCCACCTTTCCCCTCAAACTAATAGTACGATTGGACCTTTATCCCTATATGACTCGTCGATTGGTGCGGTCTTTCGCGTGTCCGTTATTTTCATTGGACGTACTGCAGCACGCGCTCGGTTCCTTTCTGATCTGATTGGCCAACATGTAGCTACGTTGGGCCATTTTATAATGTTCGGGTAGTACATTGTTTATTTATTTACTTTTCAGCGTGAAGAGAAATATTCGAATGTTCCATAACTTTATCGTGTTTATTATTTTTTTTTATCAAATGTGTTCAGACAGAGGAAAAATACGATTTTTTTTGGCAGTTATGTGAACGCGGGTGGTGAACTAACAATTTATTTCCTTATTAGGAATCCGTGTCTATATTTTGCACGGTTAGTGCAAAATCCTAAATAGGTGTATTTCCGGCTGTGTAGTGTACTATGTAGAGTGTCGACTTCATTCTTTTATAGTCTGTGTAGTGCGTTTATGTAGGAAGTAGGGATTGAATTAAGATTCAGCCTCAGCCTCAGTCATAGAATTGAACCTTACTAATGGAGGTTAGTACAGATTTGACTATTAACGTGAGAGAGTACTAGGATAAATTGTTATAACTGTTGTTCATGTTATTCTACAGGTTATTCACTGTAATAGTCGAAGTGAAAACTGTATAAAGGGGGTTCCTTTGTAGTTTCCTGACAGTGAAAAATAACAAATAAATAAGGTGTTATAAGTTCTTAATGGTTGTGTCAGATGTACTGTTTTCTAATTCATCTCCAAATGTCTTATAATTGGTATCTATGGATTCATAAGGTGCACCTACTTACTTCTTTGCATTCTGCCCTAGTGTGACAAGCAGAAGGTCATGTCTGTAGTACCCTCTCCTGTCCCACCTCCACTACCTCCACCTCCTCCACCTCCTCCTGCCCCAGATTCGGCTCCGTTGCTGCCCAGCAAGAAGAAGCTGTATCAGGCTATAGCAGAGGGAAGGACTGCTGTCCAAGGAGACTTTGAGGAAGCGTGTTTGCTCATCACACAAAGAGATAGCAGGTACATCACCGACTGAGTAGGAGGTAATCAAGAATGTGTGGTTTCATTGTGCACTCGCTTAATGTACAGTATGCTTCAGTATTCTTTATCCAGTTTCAGGAAGGATCTGCAGTGGGTGCTGTTTAACAAGTACGTGCCTTCATTGATCCAAGATGGCCCCAAGTAAGTCTTTTTATTCTGTTCTGTCTCAAATCGCACATTATGTACTTGCTATAGGCTATACACTTGTGTACTTAACCGATCTAGTAGGAACATCCAGGGAGTAACTGCAGGTGTTCTTCAGTTAAATGTAATACAGTGTAAAGGTATAAATAGATGGAGAGGTAGTGGAAATAGCAGCACAGGACATAAAGTTGCCATACGGGATGTCCCGTTTGTCTGGAAACGCTTTATACTACACTAACTACTTAGTACCTGGAGTTTTGTACAATGGTAATGTTTCATATTGAGTGCTATCGGTTTGCACTAAACATAAATAACAAATTACCATGCTGTCATTGATTTAAAGTTTGTTGGAACATTGTTTTCTCTCTCTCTTTCTCTCTCTCAATGTTTTTTTTTTTTTTTTTAAATTCATTTGGGATGTCTCTATTTTTGTTACAGGCGCATATAAAAAAATTAGAATATCGTGGAAATTTTTTTCTGTAATTCAATTCAAAAAGTGGAACTTTCGTGTATTCTAGATGTATTACACATAAAGTGAAAATTTTCAAAACTTTTTCTGTTTTATTCTTGATGATTACGGCTTACAGCTCATAGAAATCTCAAATCCAGTATCTCAAAATATTGGAATAAAGAATTTATAATACAGAAATGTCGACCTGAAAAGAGCTCTAAACAGCTGATGAACTCAAAACACCTGCAAAGGTTTCCTGAGGATTTAATCTCTGTCTGGTTCAGTACACACAACCACAATCATGGGAAGATGAAAATAAAGTTTGCATTTCATTTGGAAATCAAGGTCCCAGAGTCTGGAGGAAGAGTGGAGAGGAACAGAATCCAAGTAGCTTGAAGTTCCGTGTGAACTTTCCACAGTCAGTGATGATTTGAGGTGCCATGTCATCTGCTGGTGTTGGTCCACTGTGTTTTCTTAAGTCGAGAGTCGATGCAGCGTCTACCAGGAGATTTTAGAGCACTTCATGGTTCCATCTGCTGATGAGCTTTATGGAGATGCTGATTTCCTTTTCCAGCAGGACTTGGCACCTGCCCACAGTGCCAAAACTACTAGTAACTGGTTTTCTGACCATGGTATTACTGTGCTTGATTGGCCAGCCAACTCGTCTGACCTGAACCCCATAGAGAATCTATGAGCGACACCAGACCCAACAATACAGATGAGTTGAAGGCCGCTATCAAAGTAACCTGGGCTTCCAGAACACCTCAGCAGTGCCACCGACTGATTGCCTCCATGCCACGCTGCACTGATGCAGTAATTCGTCCAAAAGGAACCCCGGCCAAGTATTGAGTGTGTAAATAAGACATTTCTGTATGATAAATTCTTTATTCTAATATTTTGAGATACTGGATTTTTTATTTCCATGAGCTGTAAACTATAATCATCAGGATTTAAAAAAAGGCTTGGAATATTTCACTTTGTGTAAGGAATCTAGAATATATGAAAGTTCAACTTTTTGAATTAAATTACGGAAACGAACTTTTCCACGATATTAACATTTTTTGAGATGCACCTGTATTTGGAGTGTTACTTTTTGGTTCACTTTGGATATATATCTTTTATTTACTTTAATAACATACGAATAATTTAATATATGTAATTTTTTAAATATTTACTTAATTTAAAAAAGTGTATTATATTTTCATGGTACAATCAGTACTGTTTATTTTTGTAACAAAGTTCAGCAATATTTTATTTTGAGTGTTATGTTTTTATTCAGTAGTTCTCGGTATCGGTAAAATCCACTATCGCTCGACCTCTACTTTGGTGTAGCCCTACTTTGGCGTCATTTGATTCCCATGTAATTAACAACTAATCTGAGAAACACAAACTTCATCTGAGAAACACAGCTAAAATTAATAATATGCTAACTCAACACAATGTTGAGAAGGTAGTGCATGACACCAGAACTTCTAACTTGGACTGTTGTAACATCTTTAAGCATGTATCAGCCCTAAATACCTCCTTACGAAGACAAAAAAAGCACATTAACCTAACATTAACATTTGATTGGATATCACCTAGCCACACCCATTGCTAATGTATTCATTCTAACTTACTCAATTTTCTCAATTGCATAAGGTTCTCCTGCATGTCTGTACGATCGAACCACAACTGTTTTGTTTAACTATGTTCCTTTTTACTGGTCTGATTTCAGATGTGGATTAGTAGCCTTATGGATGGCAGCCCATCTGGTGAAGCCTGCCATGACCATATCCTTGGAAAACATCATGCAAATGGCAGTGAACAAAGGCTACACTGCTCAGGGAGAGATGTTTTCAGGTACTCAGCTGGTCAATACAGTGAGAAAGGAAGCACTGTGTCTGTGCAGAACCCAACACAAAAGTGTTTTTCTGTACTTGAATGCAAAGTTGCATTCCCATGATGCTTATGGGGTTTGTGCCAACGACACAGGCACTGTTCTCACTGCTATCAGTTTATTCTCATGGGTGTATCTTTGCTGTCAAATGTGCTCCAGGAAAAAAAAAACAATACAAGATAACAGTCCAAAAAGAAAGAAATGGAAAAGAAATTATCATGTTTGAAGGACAAGCTCTGGACAAGTATTCACATGTACGATGAATGATAAAACGGATAAAGCATTGCTGTAGCGTTTTGTATGTATGATGCACTCTCGCAATAGATACACTTATC
This sequence comes from Ictalurus punctatus, assembly GCF_001660625.3. Lineage (NCBI taxonomy): Eukaryota > Metazoa > Chordata > Actinopteri > Siluriformes > Ictaluridae > Ictalurus > Ictalurus punctatus. The sequence goes on from NC_071284.1 coordinate 29,385,651, forward strand.
TTACAGATATCTCTCGGAATAGATACACTTCCATTTTAACCTTTAAACCCACACCAGCTTTTTAAACACTTTGTGTAATCATGGAATTATATACTCTCTTAGGAAGTGTTTTTAATTAGGGGTCCATGCACCAAAGGATGTTGGGATATTTCTTCTTCTTCTGCCTTGAAACGAGTCACGCATACCAAACCGTAGAGACATTAGTATAGTCTAGGTTAGTAGATAGTACTCCCTCCCGCAACTCAGGCAAACAGGATGGGCCCGATCGGCCTAATGGTGGTGCTATTACACAGGGTTTTACTTTTTTGGGCCATATCTCGTGCACTATGAGTCCTCCGAACAACACTTTCACTGATTCCTTGGGTATTCCCAAACAAAAAAGTCTCAAGAACCGTTTAGCCCCGTCCACTTAGATTATTTTTTGTGCTAATTTGCATAATATTGCAAAACCAACTTTTGTGAGTTAGTCCTAGAATTTTTCCATCTTCACAAATCTGTTGTCAACTGCTCACCAGAGTGTGAAACCAAATAATTATCAAAAAACACGCAAACAATATAGCCGCCATGTGTCAATCAATTCTAACAATTATTACTCATGATTGCTTGTGTGGATTTTGCATGAAACTTAAAAGCCCAATACAGGACAAGATTCTGAGGTCATCTGCAAAGGTTGGGGCATGGTCATACATATGGGGTGGAGCTAAAGCCAGCAACAGTAAGTCTGATTGAGCTGAAATTTGGTATCTACATGATAATCTGTAAGTGGATTTTTGATGATGGTGTAATTTCTTTAAAAACAACCACTAGGGAGTGCTATTTGTGTTTGTGCACACAAAAACGAGCATATTTCTCGGAAAATAAGCCGTATTTAACTCCGCCCACCTAAATTTGTGATCATTTGCATAATAAGTGAAACCCTGTAGTCCTAGGATTTTTGGCCTATCTTTACAAATGCCGTGTCAAACTACTCAGCAGAGTGAATCCCAATAATGATCAAAAACATGGTGACCTTTTTAAACAATATATTTGTGAGGAGTCCTTGGACCCCGCAGATCGCTGCTTGCAGCTATATGTTTAATTGTTGGGGTTTAGGTTTATATCACCTACTGTACATGCTGTTTGAATCGCAGTCTGTTGGAAGAAACAGTAAAACTTAAAAAGTGTTATCCCACAGGCTGGTCAAATTGGCTATTATAGTGACACCGATATAAACCCTCATTTTGTATTCACATATTTTAATAGCTTTGTTCTAATTTGACCGTTTTTTTCTTAAGTGTAATTGATCTTTCTTTTTACAGCTTGTGATATGGCCCTGCTTGCAGAGGAGGTGTGTGGCTTCAGAGTTCAGAGGCTATCTGGAGGCATGATTGGAGACAATGCTGCACTAATCCTGAAACATCTCACTGATGGACAGCCGATCTTAATACCGTATCCTAACCTACATACAGTGCTGTGAAAAAAGTATTTGCCTCCTTCTTGATTTCTTCTGTTTTGGGTAGATCTCATACTAAATTGTTTCAGAAATGAAAACAAAATCTAAGATAAAACAAAGGCAACGTGAGTAAACACAAAATACAGTTTTTAAATGATAATGCTATTTATTGAAGCAAAAAAAGTTATCCAGTAGCAGCTGGGGCTGTGTCTAAATGTTTTTGCCCCATAAGTTACTAATTCCCCAAATCTTTGAAACTGCATTCATAATAGGGTTCAGCTGGATTAGACACAATCAGGCCTGATTACTGCAAACCCTGTTCAATCACATCAACACTTAGAAGTTTTTCAACCGCATGAAGTTGGTTAAAAGGTCTTACCCAGTAACAAACTATGCAAAAATTGAAAGAAATTCCAGAAATTATTAGGAAGAAGGTGATTAAAATACAAGTCTGGGAAGGGTTACAAAGCTATTTCAAAGGCTCCGAGACTCCAAAGAATCACAGTGAGAGCCGTTATCTCCAAATGGAAAAACTCAGCACAGTAGTGAACCTTCCTAGAAGTGGCCGACCTTCCAAAATTCCTCCAAGAGCACAGCAACGACTCATCCAGCAAGTCACAAACCTACAGGTCTAGGTCTGTCTTGCCTCAATACAGGTCACTGTTCATGACTCCACTATCAGAATGACACTGGGCAAAAATGGCATCCATGGAAGCGTGGCGAAGTGAAAGCCACTGCTAACCCAGAAGAATATTAAACGTCGTCTGAATTTTGCCAAAACATTCGTTAATGATCCTCAAACCTTTTTGGAGAATGTGGATTGTGAATCTGTGGATTGATGAGTTGAAAGTGGAACTGTTTGGTAGACAGGGGTCTCATTAAATCTGGAGGAAACCAATCTAATCCCACAAACAGAACATTGAGCATGGTGGTAGAAATGTGATGGTGTGGGGTTTTTTGCTGCTTCAGGGTCTGGGCAACTTGCAGTAACTGAGGGAAACATGAATTCTGCTCTCTGCCAGAAGATCCTAAAGGAGAATGTCCAGTCTTTAGTCCGTAAATTGAAACTCAAGTGCGACTGGATTATGCAGCAAGACAATGATCCAAAGCACAGGAGTAAATCCTAGTCCTAGAAATAAGTGAAAGACTGATCTCCAGTTATCGGCAGTGTTTGGTTGCAATTATTGCTGCTAAAGTTGGCACGACCAGGTTTTTAGTTTAAGGGGGCAATTAGTTTTTCACATTAGTGATGGGTGTTGGATCACTTTCTTTTGGTTCAATAAAAACAATAAATAAAAACGGTATTGTGTGTTTACTCAGTTGGCCATTGTTTTATGTTGTACTTCATTTGAAGATCTAAAACTATTTAGTATGAGATATACACAGAAGAACGGGAAGAGCAGGGGCAAAGGGTAAGGATGGGGCAAATACTTTTTCATAGCACTGTATGCCTTCTGAAAAATAATTGACACAATTTTCCCACTTACTTGATCAGCTAAGACATGTTTATTGACTAATGTTTACTTCTTTAGTTATGTGTGTTGCTACAGGATTTTATCTTAACTGCTTTGCCGCAGATATGACGAGGACTTTAACCATGAGCCGTGTCAACGCAGTGGCCACAAAGCTCACTGGGCAGTGGCTTCAGGTGAAATACTGACTCACACTATCATTTTTAATAAAATTATATATATATATTTTTTTGCAATAACACATTCACAGCTTGCAAATGTTTGTCTAGAGATGTTAAAGAACGTGGGTGCACTCAAACCATATAGTGCTAACCATACAGTGCTAACCATACAGTGCTAGCCAGCCTGCTACATCGATCACCCTCTTTCCACTCAAAGGGTGATAGATTAAGAGATAACTGATAATATAGATTAAGATATAACTGCTAATAGATGTGTAAAAACACCTGCAAAAACATGCAAGCTGAATTATTAAGAGACTCCACCCAATATTGAGTCTTTCACATAAGCAAAATAGTGCATGTTGTCCCCCCCCACGTTTCCCTTAATAAGTATGCAGTTTGTGGTGTTTACCTAGACCGGAAAATATGAGGCAGTGTCTAAGGAAATAGATTCATTTTTGCTTCCAGTTTGACCGGTTTCCATTGCTTGAAGACAAACTGACATTATTTGAACAATAAGTCCATCGAAATTCTAACTTTGTGTATTTAAACAATCAGAAACCTTCTCAAAATGATGATTTACTATTCTCATGAGCCAATGGCATTTAAACAAAACAAAACAAAAAAACCAACAAGGTTTTTTGTTCACATTTACCCCATGAACCTCATGGATGTCTCGATGCCTATAATCAGCATTATACTTGAGTTTCAGTTTCAGTACAAGTCTCTTTGATATGCGAACTTGCAGCAGCCATTGAGAACAAATAGCCCTCATTTACATACAGTTTTCTACCAATACTTTGCATGTGATGTCTTTCACATAATTATGCACACCACACACCACACACCAAGTAATTGTATTCACAGTTCATCTGATTGTACACACAAGCTAGTTCTCTTTATTTGAAATGTTAATAAGTCAGAGCCTTAGCCGCTTCATGTGTTGTGAGTATCAGGATTATATCCAGACAGCAATAAGCCACACAATGCAGGTGTAAATATACCTGATGCATATAATGTGATTTAAATCTGATTGTTCAAATGATTAACATTTCCCCATTGTTTTTGCTGTAGACTGTTGACATTTGGGTTTGAGATCAAAAGATGAAGATGAGAAGAGAGTTTAGAGTTTCAGCTTTTATTTACAGGTCGTTAGTCTACTGGTCAAAAGTTTAGACACACTTATTCTTTATTTAATTTTTTTTCCTGCACATTTTATAATAATAAAGTCATCAAAACTCTGGAGTAACACAAATGGAACTATGGGAATTATGTTGTGATAAAAAAAAAAAAATCAAAATAAATCAAAATAATTTAGTATTTTAGCATCTTCAAAGTAGACGCCCTTTTTGCCTAGAATTTCCAGAAATGTATTCTTGGCATTTTCTCAATCGATTTCTTGAGGAATCCCCCTGAGATGGTTTTTAAACAGTACTAAAGGAGTTCCCGCCTACGCCGGACACTTATTGGCTGCTTTTCGGAAATGTTTCGCTCCGAGTCGTCTGTTTAATAAAAGATTTTTATGTAAATAAAATGTTAGTTTTCTAATGATAGAAATGAATATGTCGGTACGATTCAATTTTTTTGTCTTTTTCACACATTTAATCATACACCTTCAGATCAAAAGGTTTTTAAGATCATGAGAAACATTTCAGTCGAGTGTTTCCAAACTTTTGACTGGTAGTGTACATGTAGATGTGTTCACATGACACTTGACCGACGGGTGTTTCTCGTTACGCCGGTGTGTCCTGTTAGATTGATTGATTGATCTCCCATAGACAGCTCTCTGATCTTCATGTTGGCTTATCCTTTTGAACAACAGATGGAGTCTTCACAGGTGAAACTGAAGGCTAAAACCAAGAATAAATGTTCAGAGCTATCAATCTAACAGGATACACCTGGGTAACAAGAAGCACCTGTCAGTCACATGTTCCAAAATTTTTTGCCCGCCTACAAATTGGTTGGTCTGATGCAAAAGGTTCTATGTTTGATGTTGTTTAACACGTCTAGATGTATCGTCTCGTGTACAGCTTTTGATCTCAAACCCAGATGTCTTTGGTGTATAACACAAACAAATGAATTGGCCTTGCCGTTCCAATAGTTTCGGAGGTGAATGTATAGGGCATTTGGCGTTATTTTTCCCTTTTTAATTTGCTCGTGTTATTCATTTATTTTCTCATTTGAATTGTTCAAATACAGTGCGTGTGTTTTTAGTTTGACATATTTTTTGTTTAGTTTTACTTCAGACTACAAGGATTGTTCCGGTAACTGAAATAACCACTCTTTACAACCGCAGTGAGCAGAGAAGCATCTCAGAATGCGCAACACGTTGACTTAGGCATGTGTTGGCACTGATGTGATTTTTGATGACTCCAATCATCGTTTGTATAGAACAACTGAAATCGAAGAACAACGCAGATGTGTTTTGCAAATGCATGTAGTTAAAATCTTATCAGTGCACGAGTACATGAAATAACTAGGTGTAAAATGTCGCATTTTCAGGTGTGTTGCTTGGCCTGGAACAGGGGAGCGTAATAAGCGAACAGCTCCCCACTAACACCACTCTGCCATGGCTGCATCTTTCCCGAGTTAGCGCACCACCTAACTGGCTCAGGAATCCAGTCGAGGTCTACGTTTTAGCCAAACAGGGGAAGAGTCTGCGCTACCAGCTATGGAAGTTGGAAACGGTGGCACAGAGTAATGCCCAGCTTAGAGAAATGGATCCGCAGAGGGCCGGTGATGGATCTTACTACGTGCTTCCCCCTGGTGGGGTGGAGGAGGGACTTGCAGGTCAGGTGGTGTTTCTATACACCTCACAGACGAACTGATCTAAAGAACACATGCGACACGAACGCCGCATGTGTGTGTTTAGTGTGCAGGATGTATACCTCGACTGGGTGATTTTTAAACATTCTCTTTTTAAACCAGCCTGTATTTGGCCTTTCATCCACTAGGTGGCCTTATTTCTTTGACATTTCTCATGATGCTGCTGGTTTCATCATCCTCAGGAGTCTTCTGGGAAATTCATGAGGAAATTCCTTTCTTTGTAACTATGGATTCCTGGTACAAAAATGTTAATGGTGCTAAATGAAGCAGGGTTGTGCTATTTTGCTGCTCTGACTAAAAAAGGATGTGTCTGGCTAATTTTAACATTTGAAAATGAGCTCAACGGACAAGGAAAGATGAAAGTGTCTTTAATGCGTCATACCGAGTATCATTTTCCCATAGAGAAATAAGGAAGAGAAATATTAAGTGCACAGCAAAAGCATTACTGAATGTTTAGCCTGTAAAACTAAAGAAAAAAAAAAAATCGAATTTTGTGAAAACTCTAACCGTCACTAAGTTCAGGAGTGAAAATCGAATCGGATATGTGTTCACAGTGGTAGTGCAAGCTTAGATTCATCCTTCAGTGCACATATTTGCATGGTGTACAGTGGCTTGCATAAGTATTTAACCCTTTCAACCTTATCCACGTTTTGTAGTGTTAAAAGCTAGAAGTGAAATGGACTTCATTAGGATTATATGTCATGAGTTGAGACAAAATAGCCTGTAATATTGAAGTAGGTGGAAAAATGAATACAGTTTGCATATGTAAAAAAAAGAAAAAAGAAAGAAAAAAGGTGTTTGGATAAGTATTCACCCCCATTGGTGTTAAACTACTAAATGAGGTCTCGTTTCCATCATAAGCCACATCATTAGTTGAATGGAAAGTGTTACATTATCTCTATAAATACACCTGTTCCTGGAAGACACAGCGGTAAAGAACGATTATTCCTCGAAGTAATCCAACTAATATTTCAATACCCATGCACTAAAAAAAAAACAGCCCAGGAAAATGTGATGTTTATTGCATTGAACTTTCTTTGGTTTGATCTCACAAGAGAGCACTGGATCTTATGAATGATCACACACCATAGCCTTAAATATACATTTTCTGATAATCGAAAGGTTTTTTTTTAACGATCCCTAATGATGATATAGAACAACTGTTAACTGACACTTACAGGGAGTTAATAATGTATGATACAGATGTTACAATACGTAGATGCCTGATACTTCCCATAACCGTGTGTGAAAACACTTCATGATTCAGCTTCAACTCTTAAGTTTATGATTATTTTTGAGTCTACATGATTGCATGGTTACTGGAAAGACTTACTAATGCGTCTGACTCACAGCTCAGGATGCAGGACCTGAGATCACCAATACAGAAACACCTGTAAGAAAAAAAAAAACAAGTCTGTACTTGTGGAACCTAATTTCTAGTGGTGCTTTAAAGTTTGTGACACCATTAGAATTTCTTTTAGAATTCTGCTTAAATATGATCTAAAACATCATCAGATTTTAACACGGGTCCTAAAAATAGATCAAAAGAACCCAGTTAAACAAATGAGACAAAAATATTATACTTGGTCATTTATTTATTGAGGAAAATGTTCCATTATTACATATCTGTGAGTGGCAAAAATATGTGAACCTTTGCTTTCAGTATCTGGTGTGACCCTCTTGTACAGCAATAACTGTAACTAAACGTCTCCGGTAACTGTTGATCAGTCCTGCACATCGGCCTGGAGGAATTTTAACCCGTTCCTCAATACAGAGCAGCTTTATCTCTGGGATTTTGTTAGGTTTCCTCACATGAACTGATTGCATCAGGTTCTTCCGCAACATCTCTATTGGATTAAGGTCAGGACTTTGACTTGGCCATTCCAAAACATTAACTTTATTCTTTTTTAACCATTAATTGGTAGAATGACGTGTGCTTTGGATCGTTGTCTTGTTACATGAACGACTTTCTCTTGAAATTCAGTTCATGGACAGATGTCCTGATATTTTCCCGTAGAATTCGCTGGTATAATTCAGAATCCATTGTTTCATCAATGATGGCAAGCCGTCCTGGCCCAGATCCAACAAAACAGACTCAAACCATCATACTACCACCACAGATGTGGTGTTTTACAGATGTGATAAGGTTCTTATGCTGGAATGCAGTGTTTTCTTTTCTCCAAACATAACGCTTCTCATTTACACCGAAAATTAAATTTTGATCTGATCAGTCCACAAAACATTTTTCCAACAGCCTTCTGGCTTGTCCACATGATCTTTAGCAAACTGCAGACAGTGATTTTCTTTTTGGAGAGCAGTGGCTTTCTCCTTGCAACCCTGCCATGTACACCATTGTTGTTCGGTGTTCTCCTGATGGTGGACTCATGAACATTACAATTAGCCAATGTGAGAGAGACCTTTAGTTGCTTAGAAGTTACCCTGGGTTCCTTTGAGACCTCGTGGACTATTACAGGGTCTTGCTCTTGGAGTGATCTTTGTTGGTCTCCACTCATGATGAAGGGAACAATGATCTTGAATTTCCTCCACTTGTACACAATCTGTCTGACTATGGATCGGTGGAGAATAAACTCTTTAGACATGGTTTTGTAACCTTTTCCAGCCTTGATGAACAACAACTCTTTTTCTGAGCTCCTCAGAAATCTCCCTTGTTCGTGCCATGATGCACTTCCACAAACGTGTGTTGTGAAGATCAGACTTTGATAGATCCCTGTTCTTTAAATAAAACACAGCGTTCACTCACACCTGATTGTCATCCCATTGATTAAAATCACCTGACTTTAATTTCACCTACAAATTATCTGAAAATTTTAGAGGTTCACATACTTTTACCATTCACAGATGTGTAATATTGGATAATTTTCCTAAATAAATAAATGACCGAGTATATTTTTTTAAATCATTTGTTTAATTGTGTTCTCTTTACCTACTTGTAAGACTTCTGTGAACATCTGATGATGTTTTAGGTCATATTTGTGCAGAATGTAGAAAATTCATAAACTTTCAAGCACCAATGTATATCACCATAGGTTCATCTGTCTAATGTCTTGGTCCATCTTTATTTATTTAAGAAAAATGTAATCAACTAACTTTGCCAGATATAAACGATAATCTAAAAGCATATTCAAGACTCATTATATAAGGGATTGGACTGTAAAATAATTTCCAAATAATTTGTATATCTAGTTTTCTACAACACACACAGTTTCCTCAACATTTTCAATTTATATTTATATGAAGAACAAGTTATGGGTAAGAAAAGGACAGTCATTGTGGAAATATAGATTAATAGATTTTCCACTTATATATGAAAAAATAATGAAAATATTAACGGCATATCTGTGCATGTTAACAGAGTGGTCATAAATGTGTATGTTGTTACTAAAATCTCTGACACTGAAGGTTTTCTTCAGAAGAAGAAGAAGTGGAAGAAGTAGTCTTTATTTGTCACGTATACATTACAGCACAGTGAAATTCTCTTCTTCACATCTCCATCTTGTTAGCAAGTTGGGGTCAGAGTGCAGGGTCAGCCATGATACAGCACCCCTGGAGCAGAGAGGGTTAAGGGCCTTGCTCAAGAGCCCAACATTGGCAGTTTTTTCATATCTAATATCTTGTGCTTACAGTAAAATATTAAAAGAACTTCATTTGTAAACCATTTTCCATTTGTAAACCATTGAAAAAGATTTTATGTTGTGTGGGAATGAAAATATGACCCGATGTCCATCTAAATAAAATTTCACATATTGTTTTGGTTGAATACTGAGTCAACTGAAATGGCGGTCTTCCTGTGGTCACTGTTGGTTGAGCAAGTGTTATTTCTGTTCAAGGAAATGATGCAAGCAGGAACATAGCCTTGTTTGCTTGCAGTGGAACAGATGTTATCATTGTTAATAATTTTTTTAGTGAACTGTTTGCTGCATGCTCTATAATAATCTTCTTTAATACGTAACTGTACTCCCACTAGGCATTGTAAAAAAAATAAAAAAATAAATAAACTCAGCTCTCCAAATGCTTACCTATTGAACCCTATAACTGAAAGATGAGAAGAAAATGAAAAATGCTTACTGCACTAAACATTCTGCTTCAATGATGAGCAAGTTCTTGTAACAGTCAAACTTCCAGTTTATTGTATTGACATTAAAGATAAAGGAAATGCAAACATTTGAGAAAAGAAAAGAATGGAGTTCATTAACACGATCATATCTATGGAAAAACGCTAGTTTGTACTTGCACTTGCACTTGCATGTCCAACACTGTCATGGAATATTGGCTGACAAACATAGGCACGTCGCGCAGAACGGCTTTGGTGTGACTGCGGCTTTTTAGTACACGATCAAACGTTCAGATAAAGTGGCACCTTTATGACATTTTTGAAAAGCCATAAAAAAATTGTTTGTGGGAACTGCTGTCATCTCGTCCTCAAAACAGCAAACCAGACCTACTAACTCACTCGAGAGTGCGATCAACCTCCAGTGCTGCTGATCTATATATATATATATATATATATATAGATCAACCTCCAGTGCTGCTGATCTATATATATATATATATATATATATATATAAAAATCTCCCCACACAGGTGAATTTTCAAACCTTACAATCTCCTTCCTTATTAAGTTTCAGATGTAACGCCAACGAGACATGAAATTACCGGCATCACAAGGTGAATAAACTGCTTTGGAGTAAAAGGAGAAATCAATTCTGAAACAAAACAAAAAAACTATGGCCTATTTTAGCCAAAAAAAACAAAAAAGTGCAAATGTAATCGATTTATGTTAGAGGATCCATTCCACTGCTTGAGGAAAGAAACTGATCATTTGTGACGAGAGCTATAGCAAGCTTCAGAATACATTCAAAGAGGAAAACACTAAAAATTCAGCTGACTGAATAATTATACAAAAAAAAAAAAAAAAGTAAATCACCGCAAAAAATCCCTTTAATAAATTTAACAATGAAAGCACCATATTGAGTGAGTGCCTATTGAGTATATCAGATAAGCCTTCAGTGTAAGACCTTGACATGCCTTAAAAATGTGCAGTTTGCTGATTTTAAAGCGTTTCTAGACCTGTAACAATCCTGTACAAATTATGTGATACTATTGTTATGCAATAAGTTTCGCTAGTTTTTGCATTTTAGTTTTCTGATGACATTTTTCCGACCCTGAAATAGGCTCAATCAGAACTGAAACAGAGCGGCTCAGCTTTGATCGTCCCCCCACCCCCAACTTAAAAGGTAATTCATCAAAGTGGGCGTGATTGTTTACGGGAAGGAGGATTTATCGGTGTTTCTACTGCTATTACAGTTTGCATCATAAGTGGCAAACAGCTTTAACTGTGAACTTTATCAGCGCTATCCCAAGCCACCATGTAGAAATCATTGCCAGAAAATCAACATGTTCCAGTTTCAAATAAAAATCATGTTTTCTTTCCACAGAGTTCAAAAGGATTGACATTTCCAGTCGACAAGTTTAGACAACACCGAGATGAGTGGAGATCTGGCACATTATGAGCGTTGGTGATTATGTATAAGCACACAGCTTGAGCAACATGTTCTTTCGAAAAACATTTTCCCCTGGATCGTGATGTGCAACACGATCTGCTCGACACGACGCTTCTCACGATGATTATGTGAGATGTTTGGAATATTTCCCCAAAAATTCCTTGCTGGCTCAGATTTCATTTCAGATCGTACCTTTTTAGTTGGAAAAAAATAAAAATAAAAATCAATCAGAAGGTCAAAGTATTCAATTGAACATTCCAGTTAACATCAGATGATGGTTAAAAAACAAAACAAAAACAGACCAGTGGGAGAACTACAGCATATATATTGAACACAAAATACTACAATCAATCAGTGTTTACATAAAATATAACATGCAGTGCCTCAGGAAGTGACTACTCCGTGTTCTCGGCTCTGGTTACTTAACACGTGTTCTGATATTGCTTAACAGGACACATTAGACCTTGTTCTCTGGCTCGAAAATGATTTATTTGGTATAGATCCAGTTTTTGGAATACTTTGAAGTGGGGAAAATATCTATCAAAATGCACTGTCCAAACATTCCTCCATCTCAGTCCTATGAGATTTGAAAAGGCCCAGAAAACCAGCTGCCTGACTGAATTCTACGGCTTTCAGAGCGTTATGAAAACTCCGAAATACTTCAAACCCACGATTTATTCGTGCCTTTAAGGGAAACGTTCAACATGGGAATGTTTTAAGGAATGCCTAATATGGCTTTCAGCAATCAGCCCTTAAATCCACTCATTAAAACCTTCAAGCCAAAAGCTTCTTGCGTGACGCGTCACACGAATGAGTTAAATCTTTCAAACCATGCTGCATGCCATCACCTCACACGTTGACCTCCTGTATTAAAAACCATTAAGGATTCAGAATTGAACAACTTTTAAAATTTAAACCTGATTGAAGGATGAATACAAAAGCTGGCATCATTTACATCACTGCTAAAGAAGAAGCAGTAAAACATGAAGTACAGAGGGAAAAAAAAAAAAAAAAAGTGTTCTTGAGAATAAAATTAAATTAGTCTATTTACACTACTATAAAAATATTAATAGAGGATGCACAGATGGATATGTTTCCAGTGTTCTAGTGTTATCTGTATTTTCATTACGTAAAAAAAAAAAGATTGAAAAGTCTCAAAATGTCAAGTTCTTTGCCCTATAAATGTACAAACCTGCTTAAAAAAAAAAACAACAAAAAAAAAAACAGAGACATATCTGTGTATGGACTTTGCATACATGGTGCGTGCATTCTGCTGCGTGACCGATCATCGCTTCGCTAAGGCTCTCCGATATCCGGCACTTCTCCTTCTTTTCGTGTGCTCGTTTCGTCTATCTTTCTCTAAAGCACGAAGCCATTAGCGACAGCTAATCTGGTCCTTATGCGTCCTCTGTCCCTGTTCCACTGTACAGTCAGCATACCCCTCATGGCTCGAGATATGATTTGTCCGGAATCATGGAGCTCAGGATCTCGATTAGGTTGTCCAGGCCCCACAGGTATCCGTCTTCACGGTTGCCCTCGCTCCATGGAGTGCGATGGTCCAGGCTCTGGTGCGGAGGAAGAGGCACCGTCTTTCCGAAATCGATCATCCATACTCGCGCCAGACCTGAAGTGTCGTGGACAAAGAGTAAAGAGCTGCCTACCACCTGCAGAAATAAACAACCATCTCTCATTAGCTGATAAAATCAATCATTTATAGTCAATATACAGTATTGGTTTGTTCACTATTAATATTACCTTATCATCTGCTTTGTTACATTTGAAATCGAACAAGATGTGTTGTATGCATGTATTTGTCCCGAGTTAAGGCAAACTTTTCAATTGTATGGTAAATGTGTAGCGGTGTGGGGAAACCCATCGGAAAGACAAAAAAAAAAAAAAAAAAAAAAAAAAAAAAAAAAAAAAAAAGAGAGAGAGAGAACAAACGATATTTACGATATTTACATACTTTGGCACCTTAACTTTAAGAAAATAAAAATATTTCACTAAAATGATGCGGAAATGACTCCGGTTTCATGCCCCAGTTCAAAGACATGCATGGTAGGCTGATTGGCATGTCTGAAGTGTCTGTAGTGTATGAATGTGTGTGTGATTGTGCCCTGCGATGGACTGGCACCCTGTCCAGGGTGTACCCCGCCTTGTACCCCATGCCCCCGGGATAGGCTCCAGGTTCCCCGTGACCCTGTAGGATAAGCGCTACAGAAAATGGATGGATGGATATGGAAACGTTATTCTTTTATTTGTATTTACTTTTTAATCTCGTCCATGCCATCTTCCCAGTGTGATTTCCTCTAAACACATGCTGAATGTCACACTTTATTCACTTGGTTTTAGATACAAATACTTTGTTCCAATAGACAACCTGTCGAAACAGACACGAGCCTAATCAAATCAGTTTCTAATCAAGATACTGTGACGAGATCACTCATGCAACGACAAAATACAATCCTTAAAATTGTTCTTTTCTCCCTGTTTACTTTTGGGGGAAAACCAGGTTTTCTCTCCAACTTTACCGCTGACTGATGCACATGCAAAAGATAATCATTTTCATTCAGGAAAGTAGTTTTCAGAACTATATACAAACACTGCAGGGAAAAAAAAAAAAAAAAAAAAAAAAAAAAAACACTATTCAAAAGGTCAATGACTGGAACATACACTCACCAACCTACTGTTATATATATATATATATATATATATATATATATATATATATATATATATATATATATATATATATATATATATATATATATATATAATTTATTATTTCCATTATGTGCCATTACATTATCTTTTTAAATGTTTCCACTTTTTGGGAACACAAATATTTTTCCAATATTTATTTCATTTTTATATTTATTTTATTTCAGGTTTTATGCAACAATCCTAAATTTGCATAAGAAACAGATGGATGGAAAAGTTACTAATAAGAACGTAAAACAGAGAAGTTATCTGATCCGTAAAACTGTGTGTGTGTGTAGGTGTGTGTGTGGGCATGTTTTTTCTTTTTTGTGCTTTTTTTTACCTTTTCATTTATTTATTTATTTTTAAACCAAATGTACCAAAGATAAAATATATCTGACAGTTTAGCGTCTCCATGGGGACCAGCCAAATGTCTATTTTCATTATTAAAAACTGCAATCAATCAATAAATAAATAAATAAATAAAAAGCCCCACAACACACTAAAAGAGGCTAAATGTTTCCATTTGGTTACTGAGGTTAAGGTTGGATTTAGATTTAGCATAACACTACATTAGCTACATTAATAATTACACTATATGGCCAAAAGTATGTGGACACCCCTCCTAATTATGGACTACAGGTATTTCAGTAACACTCACTGCTAACAGGTACAGAAACTCAAACACACAGCCATGTACTCTCCATAGAAAAACATTGGCAGTAGAATGGTCTGTAGTGACGAGGTCAGTGACTTTAAACAGAACAGTCATACTAAAGCTTGTGAAATGTTTACCCAGCTAGATCTGCCCCAGTCCACTGTAAGTGCTATTTTTGTGAAATGGAAGCATCTAGGAGCGACAGCGGCTCAGCCATGAAGCAGGAGACCACGCACAGGACTCTGCAGCATGTGGTATGTAAAAAAAGGCCTATCCTGTGTTGCATCACTCACTACAGAGTTCCAAACTATCTCTGGGAGTGACATCAGCTCAAGAACTGCGCATCATGAAATGGGTTTCCAAGGCCGAGCAGCTACACACAAGCATAAGATCACTATGCACAATGCCAAGCGTGAGCTGGAATGGTGTAAAGCAACACCGCCACTGGACTCTGGAGCAGTGGAACTGTGTTCTCTGGCGTGATGAATCACTCTTTATTATAGAGCAGTCTGATGGATGAATCTGGGTTGTGGGATGCCAGGAGAACGCTTCCTACTGTAATGCAGAGTGCCAACAGTAAAGTTTGGTTGAGGAGGAATAATGGTCTGGGGCTTAGTTCTAATGAAGGGTAATATCAATGCTACAGCACACAAAGACATTTTAGACAACTGTATACAGCAGTTTGGGGAAAGGCTTTTCCTATTCCAGCATGACTGCGCCCCTGTGCAATAAGAGAGGTCCGTGAAGATATCGTTTGATGAGTCTGGTGCAGAGGAACTCCAATGGCCTGCACCGAACGATATATTAATAATACTTAATGCCCATGGATTTGGAATGTCCAACATGCTTGTATAGGTGTAACGGTCAGGTGTCCACATACTTTTGGCCATTTAGTGCATGTCAAATGGAGTTCCTCATTAGTATAGTAAGACTTGTGTGTTTGGGAAGGGGGTTGGGGGGAGTGGCGGCGTATCACCATGACTCACCTCATGTGAACGGAAGAACTCGGATGTCTCCAGCACCCCTCGCAGTTCCTCCAGCCTCAGTAAATAACTCCTCTGCCATGGCAGAACAGAAAAAACATCAGCTGAATAAGAGTTCTCACTTCTCAGATTTAAACAGTGGTATGGACAATCAAATGAATACACTCGACAAAAATCATTGACTTGAATAGGATTAATCTCAGACATCCTCTCCTCAACTGTCCCAATCATATTCGGTCATATTGACTGAAGCAGACGTACCAGGATCTGTGTGTTTCCATCCACAAAGTCCTCCAAGGCTTTTATAACCTGCTCTCTGTGCTTAGTCCTTTTAAAGTTGGTGTTGCACGTGCCATCTGCTTTCTGAAAAAAGCGAGAGAGCGAGAGAGTGAGTGAAACTAGGTTAGACAGACAGTTTTACATGCATTGTTGTCTGTGCTGGAAAATTAGATCATTAGATCATTAGGAACCACAAAACAGGACCAACTGCCAAAAGCACATAATGGGCATTTGCAAAATGTACCATCAGCTGCTTTCCATATACAGATGACCGCACAGATGCATTTATAGCTATCCAGAGCAAGGGCAATAATTTGCCTACTACACTTGCACTATTTTTGTCACCTTTTTTAGTTCCTGCTTTGACTTCAAAAACAGATCTTAAACAAAGCAAGGCGATATTTTTGGCTTTAATAGTTTACAGCAGAGGTTCTCAACCTTTTGTAAATACCCCCCCCCCATATATATTGGAGGAGGCCAGGTATAATCCATCCATCCATCTATATCTATATCTCTCTCTATATATCCATATCTCTCTCTCTATATCTATATATACACACACACACACACACACACACACACACACACACACACAGTGACGCAGAGAGAGGTGTGAGTGCAGAGGGAAAGCAAGACCTCGCGCTTGCAGGACAGGACTGGAGACATTTGGAAAGTTGATTTGTCCAAAAAGTCGCTAGATTTGTGGTTAGGCGCATTAAATAAAAATGTTTTTAAAAGGTCGCGAAAGGGGTCTGAAAAGTCGCCAAGTTGGCAACACTGGTCTTCACTGACCGCTAGATAAAAGGCGGGCTAAGCTCCGCCTCTCCCAAGCAAAAAGAAAATGCAGAGGTTTAGGGAACGCGGGGTTTTTCCATTTATGAACATTCTATTTGTAAAGCAATAAAATATACCGAGTACACAAATGATGCCCTGTCTGTGTTAATTTTTTTTTGAAAACAACTTGGGGCCCACGTCCGATCCCTCCATACCACCCGGGTTGAGAACCACTGGTTAACAGTAATGCATTTAGTAATTAAGTGCTGAATTCTCAATTCTGATTGGTCAGAAGATGTAGATTCATTTGCTGCAGCAGCTCTGACAGTAGTTCTGACTGCAAGGCAAATCGCAAGTTTATATTAATGCACTAGTTTTGATACATACGGACGCTCAACATAAAAAAATAATATAAAAATAATGTGTAATTGATAATATGGTCAAGTTTTCAGTGAGGAGAAAAAATAAAAATCTGCACTTTCTAGCTCTTACACCTCTACTCTGTGCACTTTTCTCCTCTAGCACTCAATTAAAAAAAAAAAATCTTAAGGAGTAGCACTAGTTGTATTGTTCTCTGCTTGATATATCGCTTTACTTGTATGTCCACATTTGTAAGTCGCTTTGGATAAAAGCAAATGTAAACGTAAACAAGGAGGTATATTTAGCGCATTATAAGAGTCAGAGGTAACGCTGCAACTTCCACCAAGACAGAGCGCTATAAAAGTTACATTTGGTGTCTTGTCAAGTTCGAGCAAGAGAGCGAGAGAGAGAATGAGAGAGGGAAAAAAAAATTAAAGAGGTTGGTAATGGAAAGACTCTTGCCAGGTGATGCAATGCAATGTAAGTGATAACAGGAACCAACTTGTTTTGTGAATGTTCAACAACAATGAACGTAATTTTAAACAAAACAATCCTCAATCAAATGAAGTCGATATTTTTACTTTAACAGTTCAGAGGAAAGAAACCTTCAGGCACCACTACCAAAGAAAAACCATAAAACTGTTAATCCAGATATGCTTTGATGAAAGACTTTCACTTCTAATTTATAGGTGAAAGCAGATGAAAATGGTCCAACGAAAACATGGAAAAACTGAGCGACACTTTCCCAACCCAAACATACACACAAAACCCCCCCCAAAAAAAACATTAAAAAAAACAAAAAAAAAAAACAAAACATAACCTGAAGAGACAGGTATAATCCTAAACTCTAGCCACTGGCTTTTCGAAAGGTCCACTCAAGCTGTCTTTGTGTGCGTTTGTGTTTGTGTGTTTAGAGTGTCACCCCACCCTGATGCCCTCGATACGGAAGCCGAACGTGGCTGTGGAGCTGAGAGTTTCTCGCCACTGCATGTAGCGTGGTTTAAGAATGGCCTGCTGAGCCTTCTCCTCTGCGCTCGGCGCGTCCGGGTCCACCGCCACCATCTTCTCGTACATGTCCTTCCTTAACTTGGGCCGTTCACGAGCTTTCACCAGTTCCTCCTCCAGATATGTTCTAGGTATGAGGTGAAGAGAGGAAAAGAACAGATTATGTATTGATGACACTGACGGACTTATAAGGCATTTTGACGGAATTGTTTATTGACTAGCTGCTGTTGATGTGGTGACGAAGGGAAAACGGTTTAGATCTGTTATAATGTATATGACAACAGGAACTAACTTGTCTCAGGGACGTTCCACAACATTAAATGTAATGTTGGAAAATTTCAATAGTTCAAAGTGGTAAATTCAACAGTAACTTCATTGTGTACCAGGCTGCATCACACCACCCTGGTCATTGATTAAATTCCTATAACCTCAGCCCATTGTGTTTTCTCCCTCACTTACTGAATTCCCTTTCTTGTAGTGCTGTAATAAAACAGAAATTCCAAACTTTGGACTAGCACACTTCGATCGTCTTTCCTCTCACCTGCTGCCCATTTTGCAGTCCATGATGGATGGAGAGTTGAAGTCAGACAGCAGGTCGTCCATCAGGTTGTAGTCCTGATCGTCTTGCCTCACGACACCGTAGTATCCAGGAACGTATGGCCTGAGAGAATCGACCATCAGCTTCTGCAGGCACTGCTGCTCACATGCGCAGTACTTCTTCAACAGCCTACCATATTCCCCTGCCTGGAAATTACCTACAGGGCACGCACACACACAAACACATAATCATGCTTAATAATGACACTGGGTGAGAAGTGGACTGACTTGCAGCAAGTATCTAACGCAGTGGAGTTTCCCTGGATAAGACTCTGCATGGGCTCCATTTTTTAAATCCCATATCCGCCTGCACCTTTGCAAGGATTCCAGAAAAATCCACATATGTTTACCAATGTCACATCAAATGGCTATGTTTGGTATGTACCAAATATACCCATATGTTTAGCAGTGCCACATCAGATGAAAGCTACGACTAATGTTTTCATCAGTTTATTTTCCACAGATGTAGCGGTCTTACCTAAGGCAACTGAGGAAGTTCTTCCTCTTGTGCACATACTAATCATCAACATAATCATATTGGTTTAAAAAAAAAAAAAAAAAAAAAAAAAGTTTTGTACATTACATATAATTAATTATTAATATTATATACATACATACATACATACATACATACATACATACATATACACACACACAAACACACACTGTATAAATAATGGAGTTATATTATATATAACTAATTTAAGAAGTGTCAGAATGAGAGCTGGTTCCATTCTACTTAATTACTACACTTAATATATTTTTGGGATTGTTTGGTTGCACCTTATTTTCCAGTACAGTAAGTAACTAGTAAACTTACAAATCTGGTAAGCAGCAGGTATGTTCTAGGCAAATTTGTGGTAAGTAAATAGTATATAATAGGCAAATTGTACATAACAGCACTTTATCGGAAATTCAATAGATAATAACTTATGAGAAGACTATTAAGGAGTAGTACTTTCTATAGTAGTAACTCAGTTACTACCAAGCATACAAAGTAACTCCTTTGCAATACAATGAAATAGGACTGTCAAAGAAAGTGTATTTTGTACATAGTAATTAAACATTAAACATCCATTACTTGTCAATTCATCACTACTTGTATTACATTCTTTTTTTATTCTTATACTTTGTTCTTATTGTGTATTGTCTATGATTCGATTGCGTTTTGTCTTGTCTTATATTATATTGTTTCTTATGCCCTTTTACTCTGCTGTTTTGAGATGAATTTCATTGTACCAAGTACATATGACAATAGAGATCCTGAATCTACTCAAAAATAACCAGATAATATCAACGGGTAAAAGTTTCACAGTAACTCCTTTGCAATACAGTGGAAATTAGATGATCAAATAAAGCATATTCTGTACATGGTAAGTAAACAGTAATTATTCAATTGAATTTTCTGGGTAATATCACCAAGTACTATGTACTAGTTACTATACCCAATAAAGTGCTATTTGGTATGTACCAGAAAACACTTACCAGAAACCACATTCTTGCCCAGTGTATACTAGTTACCTCCTGCACTGTAAAAACAAAGTGCTACTGGTATCTGTCCCACCCTGTTCTCAAACGGTTTCAACTACAGTTCAATGATCTAAATTACTAGATGGTATCTTGCTTGATTTAAATTCCATTTCCTACACATTTGTCTTGAAAATAGCAGTGTTTGAGTTTCAGCTTAATTTTTCTTTTTAGTTGCTTCTGTATTGTCATTTTGCTGAAGGTGTGTGTTGTTGAAGCCAGCTGCCCATTTTGTTTATGTCACAGCACATCTCATGATTATATCCAACCCTACGGAAACGAAAGGTTTACAATTATTCTTAGGAAATCTTATTTTCTGAGGAAACTCAAAGTATTACTCAGGACTGGAGTACCATTTTTTTTTAATGCTATAAATGGAATAGAAAATATCTATCCATCTATATCTATCTCAATCTATATCCACCTTTCTTCATTTGTATAAAATATTGATTTTTTTAAAAACATTTGTTTTATTTAGATACAATTCTCTGCTTTACTTAATTCATTATTACCATTTTGTCTTCATTACTTATTTATTTTATGGTTACGTCATTATTCATTTTAGAATTGTTTTTTTGTACAATTTTTCAATAGTATTTTACAACTTCTATGATTTTTATGAAATGGGCTATATAAATACAACTTATTATTAAGAGGTTTCTTCTTCTTCTCCTTCTTCTTCTTATTTCCTTTAAAGTCATGATTTTCCTTTCCTGTTAATTACTCCTTGCAGTATCTAAAAATAATCAGCTAATTAAAAAAAGGGTCATTTAATTTAACCAGGGAGAAGATATGTTTGTATATTAACTGAAGTTCTTACGTATGTGGTATGGTGATACGACGTAACAATGCTTACGGCTTATCGGGAAGGAGAAGTGTAGAAGATCCAGGAGATGGTTGAGGAAAAATAAGACAGAATGAGAGTTAGAGAGAGGACATGGTAGTGAGGTCGTACCTGCGTGGCCGGCTAACTGCACCCACGGGTAGTGCTTCTTATAGGACACCACGAAGGGTGTGATATGCACCATGCTTTTTAACTTCCTCCACGATCTTGGCTAAAAAAAACAAAACATAACAAAACAAAACAAAAAAGACATAAATAAATATAAACATAAATACAAAAAAAAAAAACTAAATACACTGTTATGACGGAATACTTTGCTCCGTGTGTGGCTTGTTCGGTCCTGCAGGAAGTGGCTGTTGTGGTGAAGGAACACGGCACAGGTCTGTATTTATCCGAGTGAAAGGATGCTGTTCTACATGCGCACTTGCACAGTAAACTGAGCTCTTACTGTTATACACATCACCACTGTGTGTCTGATCAAACATTGACCAGCCAATGTGGGTTTCTGTACACAGTACAGCCCCCGCAAGTCGTTTTCCCAGGGCTGGGAACAAAAGGGGCTGTACTCGCACACAGGAGGGGGCGGGGGAGGGGCTTTATCTGCGACATGACGACAAAAGGGTGCGGTGTGACACGTTTCAGGACACTGAGGTATCGATTACAGGCAAATGATCACTTCAGGCCAGGACTGCGTGTGGGGAAATACCGACCATTGCTTGCGTCTGTGTGTGCGTGTATATAAAAGCCGAATGACGGAAAAGAACGCAGTGTCCCCGTTTAAGTTGGAAGTAGCACAGCTCCATTTTTAAAAACCTCTGAACAAATTCATCTGACATCCACTTGAATTTCAACACAAATACCACTGGGGTTGGGTACAATTACAAGTGTAATGAAATTACAGACCTTCTGCAATTTTATGACGAAATTCACTGTCCTTTGAGCACATTGCGTCATAAAAACGCACAACGACTGAGCCACCAAAACTACTTTTAAACATGGGAAGAGCTGCAGCGTTTCGGAAAGATTTTTAAAACCCACTCTGTATTCGACACACCCATATGCTTACATATGCTCAAGTTCAAATCAGCAGATAAAGCTATATAAATGCCTAAGTACAGAATTTAGGAAGATTATGGTCGAATATTACAACAGCAAGGATTCAAAATCTGTTATAAAGGCATGAGGGTATATTATTATTATTATTATTATTATTATTATTATTATTATTATTATTATTATTATTATTAATAATAATAATAATAATAATAATAATAATAATATTAACAATAATAATAATCATAAAGAATATTTAGCTCACATTCAGAAAAGGAAAAAGTAAACCTTTTCTTCACTATTAATATCCTAACGCACAGTATTTCACCTTTTTTGTCACAGAAAATGAAGGAACACCTGTGAAAGCAAACGCACTGAACGACTTGTTCATAGAAATTCACTGATGCGTTGCATTGACTTAACCAAACACCCCGACTCTTATGTATACACAATCCAAGCATATAAATATACACAAATGATTATACTATTAAGAACAATAGATCAAATGCATAGCAACACACTCCTCCTACACACTCTGCACACTTGCAGAGCCTCTCTCACCTACTGTATGTGGGCATGATAAAACCACACACACACACACACACACACACACACACACACACACACACACACACACACACACACACCCCTACACAAGAACATGTAAATCTTACATAAAACAATGATGTGCTTGTGGACACACCTACACACTTCTTAAATTTTCCACACACACTGGTTT
Organism: Ictalurus punctatus; assembly: GCF_001660625.3. Lineage (NCBI taxonomy): Eukaryota > Metazoa > Chordata > Actinopteri > Siluriformes > Ictaluridae > Ictalurus > Ictalurus punctatus. The sequence goes on from NC_071284.1 coordinate 29,408,583, forward strand.
GATTTTCCCTTTTCACACGTCACATGCTCCTATACAACTTCTCTTACATAGCACGCGCACACACACAATTATTTAATAACAAACTATTTTAGTAATAGTGACTGTATGATTAAGAGATGTTTGAAGTACAGGGTAATGTACACACCTCCTTAAGTCCAGTAAATGAGGATGAGATTAAAGTCATCATCATAGTGGATTTCATGATTAAAAAAACAAAAGCCAAGATCAGACTTTGTGTCTGAGCGCTTGCTCTTGTATATTCTCTTTCTCCCTTATTTAACCTCCTGTGTTTGACCCATCATACTAATCTAATCGCTAGTCAGTTGTTCCTCCTGATTTACACGACAAAACACACGTACAGTAATCAGTTCATTCCTAAATAAGGAATAAAACATGGAAGTGTGCTGCTATAGGAAAATGAAATCAGTGACAGGAGAGGAGAGACCCGACAAAGCAGATTTACTGTAACCTTGAAGTGATATTCCAACAACAGCACGTCTTGAAGCCTTTAAATCCCCAGCAATTTGAACAATTACAACTTTTCATTTACAGTGCTGTGAAAAAGTATTTGCCCCATACCTGATTTCTTCTGTTTTTGTGTCTCGTGCTAAATAGTTTGATATCTTCAAACGAAATACAACATAAAACAAAGGCAACCTGAATAAACACACAATACAGTTGTATTTTTTTTATTGAAAATAAATAAATAAATAAATAAATAAATAAATTGTCCAACACCCATCACCAATGTGAAAAACTAATTGTCCCTTAAACTTATAATCTGATAATCTGACCTTTATTGATGCAAGAGAGGCCTGTAGCTCCTTTGATGTTGTCCTTTGCTGTTTTGTGACTTCCTGGATGAGTCGTTGCTGTGCTGTCGGAGGAATGTTGGAAGGTCGGCCACTTCTGGAAAGGTTCATCACTGTACTGAGTTTTCCCATTTGGAGACAATGGCTCTCGCTGTGGTTCTTTGGAGTCCCAGAGCCTTTGAAAGAGCTTTGTAACCCTTCCCAGACTGATGTACTTCAATCACCTTCTTCCTCATCATTTCTGGAATTTGCAGGGTTTGCAGTAAATCAGGCCTGGTAGTGTCTAGTCCAGCTGAACCCCATAATTTTCCACACAGGCCCAGTTGGTATTGGATAACGTTTTTGCTTCAAGAAATAACTACCATTTTAAAACTGTATATTGTGTTTATACAGGTTGCCTTTGTTTCATATTATTAGGTTTTATTTTAATTTTTAAAACAATTTAGTGCAAGATACGCACACACAGAAGAAATCAGGCGGGAAATACTTTTTTCACAGCACTGTATAAAAGAACAACGTCAGATGTTCTGTCCATTTATACAGTAGCTGTGCTTAATGTTGAGGAACCTCTGTGAAACAAGTTCCTCTCATCACTTGCATTATAGTGGCTAAAGCGGTCCCTCACCATCCTCAAGTTCTCTCTCTCTTGAAGTCAATAACGTATTGAGGGAAAAAAAAAAAAAAAAAAAAAAAAAAAAATACACAACCACACACACACACACACACACACACACACACACACACACACACAAAGCCTGTCATGTTACACAGAAACCACAAAGCGCCATTTCCTCTCTCCTGAAGACTCCGCCGTGGTGGAAAACTTAAACTTACAACTTTATCTCAGACTGTAGTATGTGACACAAGAGACTCCTTCACTCCAAAAGAGTGAATTAAATGTCTCCTTACATACAACACCACCATATCAGCAATTATACAGTTGTAAAATAACAGAATCTTAGATTACGGAGCATCTACCATGCATATCCCTGTGAGTCAGCTGTTACTATAGAAACAACGTAGACGGATGAATGGATTAATAAAAATCTGTGATTTGTACTACTGTCAGAGATGCTGTTACAGAAAGTCAACCAACACATTCTGACCAATCAGGATGGAGAATTCAACAGCGCTGTGGCAAAAATGCACCTTCCTGATATATCACCCACCAACAGCTACTTATCCACAAACACATGAATTCATACATACATTCCATCTTAATCACCAGCTCTTATCATAACTGAATGACGAGTCTTGTCATTACGTTGACGGCCGTTTTACTGGATGTGGCGCCAACGCAAGATTCCACTCCAGACGTCAACGCTGTTATGAATAACAACCATTCCAAAAAAACAAAAAACCAACAACAACAAAAAAACAAAAAACAGGAAGATATCTGTCAGAGAGCTTGGATCCTGAATGAACTCATGTGGCCCCATAGATAAAGTGTACACAAACTTACAGCACTAAACCTGGCATGCTTTTCACAGAAAATCCATCTGGCCCACTCTATTCCAGTTCCTGTTGCATTTAATGCCGTATTGAACTTTACTGAAAGACACAAATCTTTTAATCCCTTTATTATGTGATTTTCCTGACCAAGCTTGCTCAATCTAGAGGAGTGGAACAAAATGATGATGCATGATTTTTTAAATATATTTTTTGACATCGTATCACATCACGATACTTGATGTTGACTGGCATTGTTGGGATTTCAATTGTACTTTTATTTAACAAAATTATTTCAACAGTGAAAAGGAGAAAAACAAAATCGGAACATTATGAAAATGAACATTTTACAATTTCACATTTCCAGCACTAACGTATCATTAAATAAGCTGTTTACAATCAGACATTTGTTGTTTAAAGAAAAGAAAGAAAAAAAAAAAACATAAAATGTGATAAAAAGATATCCATGATGCATCAGGAAAGTGTATTGTGATATTTGCCAATGATTACAATCATTTTATTTATTAAAAGAACAGCATGTCACACTGTATATTAATGCTATACCTAAACCTAACCATAACCTTAAAGTCCCCATAAAATAGTCTCCAAGTCATGATTTGATTCTGTATATTGATTCATTTCCTCTTGAACCAGGAAGTCTGAAGAAGGACTTCTTGACTGACTTGAACAGTGATCAGTGTATGAGACACACCAAAACACACCTGTCAGGATCATAGTGAGCTTGCTAAGAGACTCAGACTTACTGTTGGTGACTACGTTTACATGGACAGCAGTAATTAGTGTTCATTAGTTAGTAATAGTGTTCATATGAGTTGCTTTTAGAATACTCCTTTCATGTTCCTGTTTTACATGCTATAAAACATAGTAGGGCTACAACTAACGATTATTTTCATAAACTTTCAGTACCATTTTTTTGGTTCATTTAAAATAAAATCCACAAACTGAGTGTTACAAATATAAACTTCAGACTAAAACTTTACGCAACTGTATGTCCAAAACAGAAAATACCCCCCCCCCCCCCCCCACACACACACCAGAATATATATTATTAATGTAGGACTAGTTTAATTGGGTGCTAAAAATAATGCATAAATATTATAAAATAAATTATATATATAAAATTTACTTTATAGTATTTATGCACTATATTTATGGATGCACAAAAAGCACCCAATTAAACTACAGTCCTGCATTAATAATAAAAACTCCCTTTCACTGCACCTTGTGGTTTCTGTTACTCACTGCATTTAGGAATATTATTTTACTTGTTAACTTTTGATCATAGTGTTTTAATTAGACATTACAGATCTTACTCGTGCTACACTCTATCACTGCGCCTACACTGCGCGTGATCAGCAACGTGGCCTCGTTCCTAACACATCACTCCAAGTGCAAGTATAGCATATAAATGACAATAAACTTAAATTAAACTAAACCTTTTGAGCAGCTTGCACAAGTTTCCCCTGCCCCTTACACACAGTGGAGCATTTTGGACATAAACAAGTTTGTCCTCGTGCATCAGTTTGATTTCCGCCATGTATAAAATGCGCCCATGCTTAGAGGACTTGGAAGTTACACACTTTCTTCCTCAGTCATGTGATGATTTCACCTCCTTCATGTTGGGAATAAAAGGTAACGCTGACAGAAAGTAAAGTGAAGAAAGTTATTATCGGTGACTCTGGGTGTTTGCTAATGCTAGCGTGCGTATGACGTCACGCGCCGTCGTGGCTTATGCTTCCGGTTAGTAAAAAAACCCGCTAGTGTTATATTTGAGATGATATTACCTTTCTAAAATCCACACAATAGACAGTAGTACATAGTGCATAGTGTAAGTGTATAGTACTTCATTTGGGACACAACTTTAGTATTTACTCTCCGAGGTGCGTTTTCTGAACAGAAGTAACGTAATGAGTAAACACGCCCCGTGCTGCGCGCAGACCAACTAATCCATAATGAGATTCGTTGACAACGAATTTATCGATTAGTTGTTGCAGCTCTGGAACATAGATCGATTAACGGCACACGTCATTACGTCCCCACGTTACACCGTCCGACATTCCCTATATAATTTCACGTATCGATATACAGATGATCTTCGTTATGGGACCGTATACAATTTTGGGTGTTTCATTTTAAATTTTACGAACGCTTCAAGTGCAGTTAATTATTTGTCATGCTGTACGTGCAAATAGACGACTGCTTGGGCTGCATCCCAAACCGCATATTTACCTGTAATATAGTAGCCGAAATGCATGTCTCTCACCTACTATATAGTAGGTAAGTACGTGGTTTCAGACACAGTTGTGCTCTCTTGTTTGCCGTTAAACGTTTGAGCGCTGCCGTGTGTGATCGTGTCCTGTCGCAAAATGCGGTGAAAACTCCATGACGTTAATAGTGTGATTAAGGTGTGTACAGGTCTGTAACGCACGTCAATAACGCGACTAAAACAGGAATACTCCACACGTCTGAATTCCATTTGCGTTTACTTCGAGTATGACTTTACTCAGACTAAGGTCATCAATAATCGCTGTTCACATGCTAGTTTCTTAGAGTATCGTCGTAATCGGGTTGATATCGGATTATTGTTGTCCATGTAAACATACTGAATGATGACGAAGCCACAACTGATTATACAGACGGAATCGAGGTCTCATGCTGTCTGAGGTTTTGAAATATTCCAGCAGTGAGCAGCCCCATGTTGGTAAACCTCCTCTGAGAAGTGGGTGTCATATAACCATGACCTGGTACAACTTCCATACTCTTTAAAACAAATAGACCAAATATTTCACCTTCACTGCGTACAAGCTACTACTGTAAAGCAAGACCTTCTTTTGATGGCAAGCCATATCTGATAAAAAATAAAAATAAACTGGATAGGCCTGCCATGATTACTACGTTATCACCTTATCATACGATACATGGACATGACATCATTAATTTTTGCTGTCCTCGAGATCGGCCGTTGTGTTTACGTACGCGTTTGTCTACACAAGAACGAATGTCACCAACATTTCAGCTGTCCGCATTGCTTCTGTCGTCTCGTCTGCTCTAGAGCCGTCAAATTCAAATCCCGACTTCGAATATTCGTCGAATTTAATACAAAAATGCACATTCCAACACGAAAACTGCAATCGAATTTAAGATGTGCATCAAGCACTAGCACGGATTTTAATTAAAACATACTGTTCGACGCGGGATATTAACAATGCACGGACAAGGTTTTTTTTTTTCCCTAGATAATAACCCAGTCGTAGTCAGTAATGTCTGGGAATGAGGTGCTTAAGCTGTGTGAGCTGAATCTGAACAGTGAATGAACAGCGGTAAACTGAAGCGCTTTACTAGAGGGTTAATTAACTCACCTAGATGCTTCCTGTACACAGATTAGATTAATCAGACATTTGTGATCAGACAAAATGACACGAACGCACAAGTGAACTTACAGTAAGTAAGGCGCTAGGTAGAACGATACGTCACGTTGTGAATACGCTCTTTCCGGAACACACTAAAAACACATACAGTGAAGAACTAAAGCATAAAGAACTCACTATATTGTATTACAATGTCTGAATATTCTTAAGAATTAATGGTTCATTGCGTTCTGAAAGAGTGTATTTGCATTATTATGATATTATATCAGTGGCATAAAATGGTCTTAAAATGACAATAACATTGTTTATCGCACTTATTTCTGAGACAATATGTCGTCGAACAAAAGTAGTTATTGTGACAGGCCTAATTTTGGCTCTTTTCCGATCCCTGTGGGGATATTTGTTCTCCACCATGGTATAACGAAATGCCCGCACACACACTCTCGGCCTGACTGAACTCGTATTCACCCAGCACTGTAACTAAAAGACTGAGCTCTAGTTTGCTGAACAGATGGAATAATATTTTATTTGCTGAGGTTTCTTTAGTCGTGCTGAGGTCAGATTCGTCCCCACCCACTGCCAAATCCTTGTCTGTGTACTTGCTCTACCCTTTTTCCACTCCTCCCACTCTCCACCCCCATTTTCCCCACACCCAAATGTTCTTTTTGTCTTTCAGATTCCTAAAGCATGTACAGTTCATGTACAGGAGGCAAACCTGCCAACTACTGCATTCATCTTCCGAGAGCGCGCGCGCGCGAGAGAGAGAGAGAGAGAATCCTATTCCACATGTTTTTCTAAGATTTCCTCTACTGTAACTGTTGGAGGAATGAAGGAGAGGGTTAGGCCTAGCTAAATTACAGTGCCTAAGAGCTTGATAATATCTGAAACCACATCACACACTCACATTCTCATGCATCACATACTCGTGTGTGTGTGTGTGCGTGCGTATGAGCATGCGCCAGAAGGAGGGGGGGCGTGCAGAAAGCAGAAATACATGTAACATGAGCAGAACTTTCCCCTCCTTCTGCATACTCTTTTCTACCAAAACAAGTTCAGGAGTGGAAAATGCGAGGAGACAGAAATTAAAAATATGGGGTAGGGCATGGGGAATTTTAGAGACACACTCAGAACAATTAAAAGAGAAAATAAAAGAGAAAGCGTGAAGGGAGAGAGAGAGAGAGAGAGAGGAAAAAAAAAAAAAAAAAAAAGAAGAAGTCGTACCATATATGGCTTCAGAGAAGGCGAGTGACAAAAGGAACCGCCCACAATTCAGTTTTCCATGACACGCTCTTTGACTAAAAGGGCTGCGATGCCATCGGCGTGTGCAAGTGAGTCTGCAGGTGTCAGTAGCTGATATAAGAAAGACTGGTCAGGTCGGTTTACGTCTCACGCTGTCAATACGGAGACTTCACGAAAATCACTAAACAGGCCTGAGAGTAATTCTCTCATTATGATTGCCTTAAGAGACACAATGCAAACAATTATCTGGGTCTTCCTAGCCTGTGTGTGCAAGAGAGTAAGTGTATGTGTTTTTCAAAAGATGCCTTCCTGTACTCGCACCACGTGCTACCTCCTTGTGCTGCAGCTATACCACAAAGGGGGGGGGGGGGGGGGGACCAAAAACCAAACACACAAAGTGTTGTCTCGGCAAAATTCTGCCAATGGATGAACCACTGTAACTACTCCACAGTTCAGACAGCATCATCGAGGTTGTACAGCAAAAGCACACACACAAAAAGACTTCTATAATATTATATTTCTAGAATGTGTTACTATTTTTATTGCTTCGCAACAGCTTCAATACTCACATTAGTTCTGGGTGATATTATCAAATACTCGTATAAGTGATAAGAGCCCAGGGCTGGCATGGCCAATCACACTGAGGCAGACATGTACGTTGAATTATATCTGAATGCATTTTTTGTAGGGAATAAAAACACAGTGGGGTGTTACTGTTCTAGAAAAATAATCCCATAATGCCAGGGTTCCCGTTCCCACCCAAAGGTCGATTCTTTTCTTAGAACAGCACACCTTGTTGTCTTTTACTCCTCGTGTACTATAGCAATTTGCCAAGGACTTTTTTTCTTATTAATAAAACAATGACATATTGTACTTTTTAGTCCATTTATACTAGGGCTGGGCAATGACGACAAAAATAGCACATCACGAGACTTGACATTTCTACGATACATGATGCACATCACGATATATCATTTAGCTAACCGAGTTTGCTGATACTTTTCTTTAATGCCTACAAAGATTTTTAAAAAATAATACGTCAAATCGACAGAATCCGTTCGGTACCATTTAATTGGTAATTATTAAAACTTTTTTTTTAAAAAAACAAAAAAACAAAACAAACAAAACACACATCACCATACCAACGATATCTCAGAAAAGTGTATTGCGTAATCATTTATCATGATATTTATATTATAATCGATATAATCGCCCAGCCCTAGTTTATACTTCCATTTAAATGTCATACAGCATCCCCAAAGCAAACCAATTCCTGTTGTCCTGTTCACTGCTGTTATAATACAGGTTTCCTCACCTACCCCTCTCTTATATTCTCTTCAAGTTAATGAGACAAAAAATAAAGAAAGCAAATCACGCTCGTCATATTAAACTGAAAAAGACCCGCTTTAGCTCGGACTGTTACAAAAACACTGACACTGGAGACTCCTTCCAAAAGGTACACAATATATATATCTTCATGTGAAATTGATGATCTGGTGAAGTTTTATGGAACAAAATGTTTATGTTTATGTAATGCTTTTACCATAAAATCCCTTCTGGAACTTGTTAGTATAGAAGCTCGAACATATTACCATCATTAATATGTTGGACCAATCAGGATCGATAATTCAACAGTGCTGTAGTATCAGTTAAGTTAATCTGACCGTTCAAATGCAAACAAAAGCTTTGCAATAAAATAAAATTACTTCCAAATACAAATGTGGCAGTGTGTATTCTTTCAAATAAATAAATAAATAAATTATAATAAAAATCGGTGACTGAAGCATCTGCACAATATCACGTTTTTTTAGCCTAGTTAACACACACTCGAGTGTGGTTCGAGATCTATTACATACCTGCTGCATATAGTCATAGGATCCTAATGAAAAGTTCCAGGAAACGGCAGAAGCCGTGGATCTGGTTACGGGCCGTCAGACAACCTCTGAGGGAAAAGTGATTTAGTAATGAAGACTGGTGATTCCAGTTTGCTCGTTTTATTGCTACATCGATGACGGACTGCCTTGCAAACGTGACACGTTTTGTTATTGTTCTCGACATCTGATGATCGAGATCGCTGCTGGTTTTCGCTCTGAACAAAACGATGAGCTCATGCAGGAACAGGAATGTGAACCCCCCCCACAGTTCAACATTACGTTGCACTTTATTTACTTAATTTATTCATTTATTTATTTTTTTACAGTCAGAGCAGTCTGTATATGTTTCGTTTATTCGTATATTTAATTTATTATTATTATTATTATTATTATTATTATTATTATTTAAAAATGGCAAAACAAGGAATCTGCATTTTTGTTTAATTCCTGTTCTGGCAAGCACTAAAACCAAGTTAATTCAAATGAAAAGAAATAAAAAAAATTCCCCCTGTAAAATTATTTAAAGAAAATTAAACTTTGACTTGTTTTTTTGTTTGTTTTTTTTTTGCAAAATTTGAAATAATAATTTAAAAAACAAAAACAAAAAACAAAAAAAACAAAACAAAGGACAGGTACAAAATTAAAGCTTTATTGAAGTCGGTTTCGAACATCTCTTTTGCCTATACATCACACCCCCCCCCCTTTCCATTTCAAACCAAAACAAAAACGAATCCACATACACACACCCAGAGCCTATTTAATTCCAGCTGTGTACCTTCTGCTTTACTAAACTGCAGCTGCTAAAGCTGGAGTGACACTACAGCGCTACATCTCTCCATTACAGTGTTTGTTTTGCGCTCCCTTCTCTATGTACACACTCCAACAATGGCTAAGGCTCTCTTCTCTCTAAACACGTTACATAATATTCGTGTTTTCGCAGAACAGTGGTTCAATTTGCACATTCTTCTGCTTTCAGCGTTTAAGGGAAATTTGATTACAGAAACAAAAATTCAGCTACCGATTCACATAACCGCAGGTAATAACCTGGAACACACACACTCACACACACAGTTTCATATCCTCATACAGGCCTTCTGGTATCATTAGGAAATACCACAATGAGCGATTTCTGCATTATTGGGTAAATAAATAAAGGAATCGTATCAGGATAGTTTCGGACACATCACTCTGAACTACAGTGCTGTGCTCATTTTATTTTATGACATCGTAAATCTTGAATTCCACCATTTATGGCCTCAGGAAATGCACCATGTTTATCGACAATCACCTGTCAATCAAATCAGAGCAAGTCAAAGTCATTCCAATCTAGAGGAACAGCATTAAATGTTCAGATTTAGCGTTTATGTGCCATGGAATAAAGCAGTGAAAACGCAGTGTGCTCATAATGAAGAGATAGCCAGGAGAGCTAGAGAACGATTACACTTCTCCTACTGTAAACACTGCACACCCACGCTCGGCCCTGCATGCTATCTCGGTTTGGGAGAGACTAATCCCTGACCTTTGACCCCAAACCAGCAGAACTGCCTAGTCATAAAGGCAGCCTGTAATTCCCAAAGAGTTTCTTCTTTATCATGCCTTCTGAAATCCTGCCTGAAAATGTCGTGTTTCTCCAGAGTCAGCTGCCCCCCCAACTCCCTCCCTAACATTTGTCACTCGGCCCAGAACTTAAACGTTCCAAGAGTCAACGGTCTGGCGTTTAGGCCATGAGTCACTCGTAATTGGGGCTGAATGTAGCGTTCTATTTCCATTTCAAGTGAGAAAGAGTGCGTGCACTGCAGCTCGCAGTGTATTAGGGATGGAACTGAATATGAAAAAAAATGACTCACATTTATACAATTGTATACAGATTAAAAAAAAACTGGAGGCACGTTATTGTTTTTTCCCCACACTCAGACTTAAAACACCGCCTTACCGAGCTCCAAAATGAAACCATACTTCTACGATATTTCAGCCCCGATATTCAAAAGAAATAAGCTTTTATTTATATACTCGCTGCTCCATTACAGTCCACGTGGAGCACTTGCAGTGCACGGAGTAGCACATCTCTGCTGGGAGTCACGAACCCCCCCCAAAAAATTAAGATAATTTAGCTTACTCCATCAGATTAGACAGAACGTTTTCCAGAAAGGTCCACAGGATGTCTGGTTGAGACCAATAATGAACTCGGGTGATGTAGCTGAGGTTGAGGAACTGCAGGAATTCGGAAGCGGTTTCCGGTTCAAATCCGAGTACAGATACAGATATTTGGAGTATTAAACAGATCCTGACCGTGGCATTGGGCTAAAAAGGTCATACTGTTTATAAACAGATTCAATTCTCGAAAAGGCCTTGCCTTGAACAGTGCAGTGCTTGGCTGGAAACACTGACTACAGAAGGGTATTTCTAGGAAAATGACAAACCTTCTAAGCAGCTGTGTGACCTGACAGCGTAGACAGTCATAACAAAGCCTCATAGTTTCTGTATGCACACAAGTGGGAAGTGCAAGGCCAAGGAATCCTACTCCATCGCTCCCATTAGGCCACATAACAGTCTGCTGTGCGTCATTATGCTAATGATTGTTATGCTGTGAATCAGACTGTGTGTGCTGTTCGGGATCCTGTATTGGCTAATCAACTCCTCAGCCGGTCACAGTCTATGAGAGATTAGTCCTTTTGTGTGTGTGTGTGTGTGTGTGTGTGTGTGTGCACTGTTGAGCAAGAGTGTAGGTCTGGGAGGCACAGCAAGTGGGAGTGCCATGTGTCTCACCTACAGATGATGGAAGGATGACACATGTTATATAAACAAAGCGTTCCGGTTTAACTTCCGTATATTGTAAAGTTTGTTAAATAACAGCTTCATCTTCACTAATGACTTGATCCTAGTTAGGGCTGGGATGGATTCAGAGCCTATCCCAGGAAAATAAATTATATTATATTATATTATATTATATTATATAATTAATATATATATTATATTATATAATTAATATATATATATATATATATATATATATATATATATATATATATATATATATATATATATATATATATATATTATAGATAGATAGATAGATATATATAGATATATATAGATATAGATATATAAATAAAAAATACACACCACACACACACACCCTTGAAGGGACTTCAGTCTATCTAATCCACAAACGCACTCACACCTAGGGGAATTCAGCGTCCCTGATCCACCTACCAGCATGTTTTTAGGAGGTGTGGGGAAACCAGCGAACGGGGAGGAAATGAAAACAAACCATGGAGCTCAGGATCAAGCTCCTGGAGCTGCGAGGTGGCAACACACCACATTGCTGCCCAAATACACACAGGGATCATGTAAAATGAGGTCACTTAATCCTTCCTTGTGTCTTATGGAAACAGAAAGAAACACTCATGAGGAACATGTGAGATTAATGAAGACACTCAAAATTGATATCAAGGAACGTGTAGAGAAGATAAGGGTGGCACCTCAGCAACAAGGGGAGTACAGTTTAGCACCCTTCCCCCGTAAATCTGAGAGTGTATTGCAACTATAAAGAACATATAGAAGATTCAGCACATGTGGTATTTCTATTCATTTTGCACCGGTTGTGCATTATTAGGAGGTTATTGTGCACACTCACCCGGGACAGCTGTTCCGGACTGCCGAACTGGACGTGCGTGCTCGGGGACAGGCCGCCGGGCTCGACGTCGCTCCCGGTTATGTCATCCTCTGACTCCTCGAAGGAGGACGCGGATGAAAGTCCCGCTGAGGACGAGCTGGAGAGTTTACGGAGGGAAACGCGGGGGATAGGGGAGCCTCCGCAGCCGCTGTCCGAGTACGGAGACTCGTGGCCGGGCTGCAGGTCCAGAGATAACGCGCCGAAACTCAGCGGGAACTCAGCGACCTCCACGTCCTCGGCTTGGCTGGGACTCGGATCGTGGGTCACAATAAGTCTCGGAATGATCCCGGGGAAACTGTGGAACTCCATTAAACCCTGGCCATGGACGCATTCCTCTTCAGGAAAGATGGGCGTGCTGTCTTGGTCCTTGGTTCTGTGCGTAAAGTCAGGACGCGGTGATGAGGGTTCGACACTCGGTGGAGTTCTGGTCACATGGGAAGGAACGACTAGCCGGTTCGAAACGTACGACTTGGTGCAAGAGTGAATCTGTGGCTGTGGAGCCGTCTGATTTTTCTCCGTAAAGGACCCAGAGTGGATCGGTGTGAACAGCCTTAATGCTGTTGCGCCATCGAAACCAATCGCGTTCAGATCGAGGTCTCTTTCTCGGGGTTCCTCCATGCTCCGCGGTGAGCTGCTCCACTCATGGTTCTTCTCCTCCTTCTCCGCATCTGCTCGTGCTCTGCATTGTGAATCAGCCCGCTCGAGCACACCGACCCTGCTGCAGTCCGCATCGATGGCTACAATTGTTTCCTCCTTCGGAACTCCTTCAAAGTCAGCGACGGGTTGCACGGAAGCGCGCGCGTCAAGGCGAGCGGTGGTGGTGGTGGTGGCGAGTGCAGCGGTCCGGTCCGTTTCCGAGTCTCTTCTACTTCCACCGTCGAACGACTTCCTCTGTCCGCCTATCTCTCCGCGCGCCCCGAACACATCTCCTTCTCCTTCAAACGCGTGCCGCCGGTACGACTCAAGGTTTGGGAGCTGCTTGTTTTTCATCGGATTCTTGTCGAACCGGTGGCTCCTGCTTTCCAAACAAGCAAATCCGCAAACTCGTAACGTTCTCCTCGTCGCTCGGGCTGCGTTTCCGTTCGCTTTGACTGAAGGCGCTGTCGAGTATGACAACGCGCACAGAGATTGACCCATCCTGCCTGCCGTACACATCACTCAGCCAATGCCTTTAAGTTTGTCCGAATACAAAATGGCTTCCTATTGGATACATAGTGCACTAAGTAGGGTGACTATACCTGCTACTTCTTCTTGATCAGAATAGTGCACATATATAGGAAGTAGAGATACATTTGTATCGCAACCATTGTCATCGCCACGCCCACTTTCCTTCTTCCAGCCCCCCCCCCCCCCCCCCCCCCCCACTTCCTTTCTTTCTTTCTTTCTGAGTGGGATTTCTTACAGGATTTATGACGCAGATACTTGAGCACTTATTTATATTTTATTTATTTATTTATTTAATTTCCTGAATGACGCAATCTTAAGGCGTAGTTATTTGTATTTACCTGTTTATTATTATTATTATTATTATTATTATTATTATTATTATTATTATTATTATTATTATTATTTATTTGTCAGGGGCTACCATGTAATAATGATTTGTACATCCTATAACTGTTTATTTACTGCCACTTTCCTTTCTTACATTTTTTTGCAAATCAGTGTGTTCTGTATGGTTGGACAAGGCGATAACCCAAGTCTGTACATGTGTACTGAGTGGACATGTTAAATATGAAATATCCACACATCCTTCACAGCTGGACTTAACTAATAAACACAAGACCTTTGATCAGAGTAGGCCTAATAAAACGTCATCAGTCTCCCTGATAGTTTGTGAATGCTATACCCAAAAAGTGGGATGATCCCAGTAGCCAGTTGCTGAAATTCTCATTTAGTCTGGAGTTTTGTCTCCCCCTTGTGTGGTAAATTGTATGTTGTAGAATGCAAAGCAACAAGAACTAACGCTAACAAAATGTCCACTGAAAAGTTGCCACTCATTCAGGTGTAAAGACATTTGTATCATGGGTTTAGCATTCACTGACATCAGGTAACATCTAGTTACATATTTTTTTATTTTCCCCATGAGATTTTTTTTTCCATGAGATTGCTAGCTTGGTCCTGTCTTTAGCTTTAACACCTTTAGCTCGCTCAGTAACTCAAGCCAGCATTGAATTTTTAGGAATCTCTTTAAATATTGTCTCCATACACACCAAATGTTAAATGATCTGAAAAGTTACCGTTTCTTGAAACGTCTCAAAGAGCAAATCTGTTTATGGGGTGTCAATAGATCATGCCCGGTCCTTGATTGTTTTCCTATAACAGCATGTCACGTTGTATTTTATTCCTCTCATACCACAGCAATTTGCCCATGATTGCAATTTTGAACATTTGTTTTGAATGTAATGGATGTCATTAAATTCTGCATTACAGTGTGCACTGATGGAAGTGAAGGAATGCAAGACTAGAACAGTTTGTGCTGAGGAACGTGTCTGAACCGCAGTGGTGACGGAAGCCAAACTCAATTGCTCAATTTCTCCTCAGGCTATATGTTTTCTCAGAGACATGTTTAATCATGCAGAACATCCTGATTCACAGAAACGACACACATGGCTAGAACATCTAACATTCCTTGAAATGAGAATTGAGACTTTCTCATTCAGTAAGCAATAACAAACAGCAATTTCATTTTTTTTTTTGCATTACCTTCACACACACACACACACACACACACACACACACACACACACACACACACACACACACACACACACAAACACAATACGATACGAAACTGTTAAATAAACTGGCACCGTATCTAATCTGATGATGGATAAACAAAATCTGATGTGATCTCATCACTCTTGAGATGTATTATTCAGAAATAGTTATTCAGAAATAGAGCTTCCTCAAGAGAAATCTGCATATGGCTGTGAAACATACATGTAACATCACCCTGCTTCTTGTTAAATCTAGAAACAAAATTCCTGTCAATCAATTAACCATGATCCTATGCTTTCTTGTTCACTCACTCGAACGTTCAGTGGCATCTTTGTGCTGATCAGGGTCACGGTGGATCCAGAGCCTATCCCATGGGCATAAGGCAGGAATACAACCTTGATGGTTTGCTAGTTCATCACAAGGCACCATACACACACGCCACACACAGACACACACAGACACACAGACACACAGACACACACACACACACACACACACACACACACACACACACACACACACACACACACACACACACACACACACAGATTCATTCACTGACACTTTGGACCAATTTATCTTAGCAAATCCACCTTGTGACATGATTGGTGGGAGGAAACCCACACGGACATGGATAACATACATATTATATCAAATCATATGGGAGTAAAATCTACTTAAGTAATACATTAATAAATAATAATAATAATAATAATAATAATAATAATAATAATAATCCCTCAATTTGAGGGAGCATGGTTATCAAGTTTGCCTCACCCCTCCAGGATTGAGGATTCGATTCCCGCCTCTGCATTCTCCCTGTGCTTCGTGGGTTTCCTCTGGGTACTCTGGTTTCCTCCCCCAGTCCAAAGACCTGCATTGTAGGCTGATTGCTATTTCCAAATTGTCCATAGTGTGTGAATGTGTATGTGATTGTGCCCTGCGATAGGCTGGCAGCTCGTCCATGATGTCCTCCGCCTTGTGTCCCCTGGGATAGGCTCCAGGCTCCCCGCGACCCTGTGTAGGATAAACGGCACAGAAAATGGATGGATGGATGGATAATCCCTCAACTTGTGACATGTTAAATGTTTTATTAAGATGACTAAATATGATTAATAATAGATACAGATTTTTTTTGTTCATTTGCATGAAACTGAATTAAATTAAGGCAATTTGACATTTAGGGGAGAAAATGGAATGTGGACAGAATTACATTTGACGAAATATTTTTTTATGAGATACTGTCTGAGGCCTAAGACCTGATCAACAGACCGCACTGTAGTAATTAAAAATTATTCTCATACCTCCTAGTGTTTGTCTATTTATCTCTAGTATTTATTAGTATTGTCTATTTATCTTTAGTATTTATCTCATATAAGAATGTTCTATTTGTCCTCAAAAATAATTCTGCTGCAAAAAAAAAAAAAAAAAAAAAAAACAGAGTATAAAACAATCTTAGAAGAATAAATAGATATTTCTAACAATTCAAGCATGGAAACCTATTCTAGTGGCTGCTTTATTCTGCCATCCTATTGTCCCATTCACTCCATTCCTGCACTAAAACTCTAAGGGTCATTCTTCCCCTCGGCTCACATAGTTACTCCTAAACACACACACACACACACACACACACACACACACACACACACACACACACACTTTCTGAAGCAGACATCCATTTTTTAATTACTCAAATCCGATAAATAAAAAAATAAATAAATAAATAAATAAATAAACATAGCACAATAGCGCCACCACTTGAAAAGCAAAACCCAAACAGAAACCTATATTCATCCAGGGATTAAAAAAGTTACCATTACAGAAAACACATCTATAATAAAACACTGTTAAACCCCTACCAAAAATTCCAAAAACTGTGTTGGAGTCCAAGTCTTACATTTTTCTCCCACAACATCTCAGTGAAGGAGTCATCATTGTGTCTTTTTCCTATAGAACAGAAGAGACTGAAAGGCTGGGGGTGGGCCTGGGGTTCGGACATACCAACCCTTAATGTATTCAGTTCTTTTGTAAGAAACAAATGCACCATGCAATAATAGGGTGAGAAAGGGGATAGAAAAAGAAGTACGAGGGAGGCACATGAGGCAACACGGGCTCCCATCTTCTAACTGGACAACCTGTGTCCATCTCAGCACCTTTGCTTTTTACAACTGGGTGCTTCTTCTAAAACCGAGCTTATGTAAAGCTCCCTCTGTTTATGCGTTTGAAAAACCAAGGAGGTTTCACACGTGGGTTTACATGTTTCCTGATTAGTGAGATGACAACACAGCGCTCATAACTGACGGGAGCAGGCAGGGTGATGAGATCAAAGTAGAATAAAGAGCAGAAGACAGAATGACAGGTAAGATGTGTTCATGAATTATGGTAGATTGTATGGAGCGCAAGTGCAACAGCAGATGACCTTTATTATTGTTTATATGAATAAAAATAATAGTGTGAGAAAAAAATCCAACTTTTAAAATACTTAAAATGCCAATTTTAATTATTATTTTAAGATACAGGTAAGGTCATGCTTTGTAAGTTAAGTTAGTTATACTTATTATACAAAAATACATTTTCTGAAAAGGTTTCAAATTAAAATGCTTTTTTAAAAAAAAAAAAAAAAAAATTTTTTAATTTACACTTACAACACCATTGTGGTTCATGTTCATTGTGTTAACAAAATAAATATATATATATATATATATATATATATATATATATATATATATATATATATATATATATATATATATACATATATATATATATACATATATATACATATATATATATATATATATATATATATATATATATATATATATATATATATATATATATATATATATATATATATATATAATTCCTAAAAAAATATTTTCTTAATTTCTTACCAATATTTGTAGTCCATAGCCAACACTATACCATCATTTTCTTCTTATTTTTTTTGCAGGCACAATTATTTAAATGTATTATAAACGTATAATATTTGACATGCATCAATATTTGAAATGCAGAGTGTTTGAGGGTTGGACAGACCAATACACACACTACACACATATGCTGTACATAACCAGACAACAGGTGTAGCTTCTGCATGTACAACATGGAATTGCAAAATAAATGCTTCATCAAATCTACAGTTATTGTATACGTAAGTTAATTTACATGCCTTAAAATACATACAGCACGATGTCCTGGGCTGGTCAGTGTAACTGATCAGCATATCAGTGGCATGAGAGAAAACAATAATAAAACCAGCAGTCATCTCTCAACATTTAAAGATGACAATAGAATACTAGAAAGGCCAGTTTCACTTATTCTTTAATCTTTTCCCTGTCTCACACTCTGATTCTCACCACATCCTGTAAAGAAGAATTGAAATGCAACACGTCTGTCTGAACAACAAGTTTGCACAGAAACCACTATTACACTCAGCTAGACGGAAATATTTTCTTTGTTCTGCAAAAGTATTACCGTGGCTCTACTGAGGTATCATTTTATGACCTTACACTCGTTTACACTCGTCTCTTTTTTAAGTATTCGTTATTAGAAAAGAGCTTTCAGCAAATATTTTGCATTACATTTCAAAGGACAAAACACTGACTTTCTGTCATCCTCAGAGTTGTGAACTACATCCAGGTAATTTGCATATCAATAGAGAGCCCAGAAAATCTCATTAAGGGGGTGTGTAACCCACTCCTGAATATAAATAACTTTCCCTTCATATTCCTTTCAAATGCTGATGTAACTTTTGGACTTTTGGATGTCTTTGACTCTGAATACAGCTGAACATTTTCAAGCACAGCAGCAATACATCTGTCTAGAATCGTGTATTTGTAAAATCCATCCATCATGTTCTATACTGCTTATCCTACACAGGGAGCCTGGAGCCTATCCCAGGTAATGTGGGGAACAAGTGGGGTGTTCCCTGGGGGTGGTGCCAACACATCACAGGGCACAATCACACCCATTCACACACTACGAATAATTTGGAAATGCCAACTGACCTACAACGCACGTCTTTGGACTTGGGGTGGAAACTAGAGTACCTGGCGGAAACCCTTGAAGCAAAGGGAGCACATGTAAACTTTGTGCACACAGAGCAGAGGCGGAGTTCAAAACCCCTAACTCTGGAGGTGCGAGGCAAATGTGCTAACCACTAAGCCACTGTGCCCCCGATTTGTAAAGTCATAAAGTGAACTTTTAGTATGAGATTGCTTCAAGGAGCCGATCCTAACAAATCTAAACTTTTAACAGACGTTACAGATATAAGTCTAAGAGTGAGGATGAGATGTAATACCTCTCACTGTAATCTACAGCACTGTGATAACTATGTAGCTATTAGTATTCAGTTAGATTGTATCATTCCTTGGTTTCTTGTGTACTAATTTACCATAATTAATGGGGCGGCTGTGGTTCAGGTGGTAGAGAGGGGTGTCCACTAATCGTACGGTTGGCGGTTAGATTCCTGGCCCACATGACTCTACATACTGAAGCGTCCTTGGGTAAGACAATGAACCCCAAGTTGCTCCCGATGGCAAGTTAGCGCCTTGCATGGAAGCTCTGCTACCATTGGTGTGTGAGTGTGTGTGTGAATGAGTGAATGAAACACAGTGTAACGCGCTTTGGATAAAAACTCTATATAACTGCAGTGTAGCATTAGAGATAGATGGTTAAAAAAAAAAAAAAAAAAAACATTAATTAACTTTAACACAAGTAAAGAATTTGAAGCTGCATTTTCAATTCAATTCAATTCAATTTTATTTGTATTGCGCTTTTTACAATGGTCATTGTCTCAAAGCAGCTTTACAGAAACATATAAATACAGGATACAGATTTTAAGTGTGTGGATTTATGCCAGTTGAGCGAGCCGGTGGTGACGGTGCCGAGGAAAAACTCTTTAAGATGATCTGAGGAAGAAACCTTGAGAGGAACCAGACTCAGAAGGGTAGCCGTCCTCATCTGGCTAACAACGGATAGCGTGAAAGCATTAATTAAACCATAAATACGACCAAAGTATTTATTTATTTATTTATGAGTCATTTCACTTTTACTTGAGTAAAGAATTTTGGCACTCAGTTATTCCGTACTGTTCATACTACAGTTCAAATGGAATTTTAGGTACTTACTAAAGAATTCATGAAGAAATCATAACACATATATAACTTGCTAAATAAAGCACTTGTAACACTTACGGATGCCCCTTGATAAACTCAGACAGGATTTGATTACTAGGGGCCTAAATTGAGACTTCAAACTAAAGTATATGATTTTATATACAGTATGATTCTGTCCTGTATGTGATTGGTATATCTATTTTTCCTACAGAGCAGATGACTTTGGAGATAAAAAGCCATTATTGAAATTGATATGATGGGTAGTATCAGTCTGTTCATTCTGCTGCTCCACTATGCATCCATGTGCTGGGCTTTCCTGCCCAACTTCTGGTCTCGAGTGCTGACATTGTCGTGGGACTCTTATACACACCAGTATATGACAGAGCAGGCTCTGCACAACGTCACCTTGGAGACTATTAAGATGATGCCTGACCACTTTGGTGGCCAGGAGCAGGTACGTACTGCAGGACAATGGCACTTAAACCATTGATTAATTGATTAATTGACATCCTATTGAACTACATATTTTTTTTTTATTATTATGTAGTAATATAACTGTAAAATTCTCAATATGTACAGTATAGTATCTTCCGCTCCATTAAAATAGACACACATAAACTCTTCCCAATCATGAGGATTCTCCTGAGGGCCAGTGGGTGTGCAGGTGGAAGTGTAAAAGCTGGGAAGGAATCTAACAGAGACTAAAATAACCATTTGAGTAGAGAGAGAGTGTTCAATGTGATGCTCACTCTACCATTTAACCATGACCATTATACTGTGATGCTTTGAGGAATCTCAGCCCTGAACATCACCTCTGTAATTAAACAAATACCCATTTCACGGTCTAAAAAACATGTTTAGTATTGTTCTATTTTCAGTAAAAGTTTAATAGGGTTATTTTTTGGCCCAAATAACTGTGATTGTTGTGTTATTGACATTTGAAATGGTAAAATGTCCAATTGCTTAAAAAAAACAAATAAACAAACAAACAAACAAAAAAATTATTGTCTGAATACCAATATATATTTTTGTCTCCCTGGTAGTCCATTCTTGGATGCATACATATTTGTTTGTATATGATGTGTTGTTTTATATAATAAGGAAAGCATACGGTCATTTCCATAAGTATTGGCACCCTTCAAGTTAGACTACTTGATGACAAATTGCTTTTTGAGCAAACGAGATAAAACAAAAACAATACTAGATAAACAATGATGAGCCCTAATCTGACAGTACAATACAAACAAACAAACAAATAAAAAAAAAATTCTGTAGTGTCATGTGCTTACTTGTGTTAAAATCAGGTTGACCTAGGTCGGGCATTTTGGAAATCCATGGGTGAGGTGGTCAGCGCCAATGCTGCAATGGACTTCCTGAGTTCTACGCGTTCTGACCCGGTGTATCACTTTGACTCAGAGAGAGTAGAAGGAAGCACAGAGATTATGCGGGACTTCTGGAAGCAGGCAGTTCTGTTAACTCGGAAGAAGGATTATCAAGGTGCGAGATATATCCTGGGACAGCTCCTCCATGGCTTACAGGTACAGGGATTCAATGGGGCATTTCATTACACATGGCAAAAATACACTGAAAGTTAGCAAGTATGCTTCAAACTCTGTAACTGAAATGAGATCCACAGCAGAATTTAAATATGGCACATAAAATAAGATTTAAAAGTATTAAAGAAGTACATTACTATGTTTTAGTATTAAATATGTGACAAACACTGTCCATTAACTATACTTCTTAATCAAAATCTAAAATGCAATTAACCAAATAATATTTTATGTGTGGTTATGTGTGTGTAGGACTTTTATAGCCACAGCAACTGGGTGGAAATGGGACAGCATACTGAATACCTTCATCTGTTGCACCCCAATGAGCCGGCAGTACCTATAGCTTCAGGTGAGCTGCACAACATGTACAATGAGCTAAACTATAGGACAAATGCAAAAAAAAAATATGGTCGATACATAGGAATACGTAGAGTATAACAATTAAACTCAGCTGTTAGCAGTGTACATAGCAATCTGACACCACCTGAATACTCTAACGTTTGGTTTCAGAGGACACGCCTACCTGTGCTGCATGTCATCAATTCAGTTGCTATAATAATTTATTGGAAGAGCTTGTCAGGGGTTCACCAGAACCTCTTCTGACCACTGGATATTTCAGCACTTACCCAGCCAAACCTATAGGTAAGTTCACTCCTAAAGGGCCAGACTCAAAGCCACAGACCTGCAGTGTAATGATAGTATCAAGCAAAATTACATTACCACATTTAACCTCTTACTTATTTATATTTAAATGCCAAGAGACTACAGATGGAACAGTTAAAACGGCAACCTTGGTTTAGTTTGCTACCAAAATTAAGGCATAATTCATAATAGTTTTATTTGAGTGTTGTAGATATTGTAGAAATTTTCATAGTGTGATAACTGAGTCTTAAAATAGCACTGTTTCACAGTATCAACCGAGCTGTTCAAATCGTTTTCAATGGTGAAAATGAAACACAAAATTGGTATTAGAACTATACGTCTCAGAATGACTTTGCTATAAAATCTCTTCCATTAAAAAAACAACAAAAAAAAAAACCTAACCCACATGGCTGTGTGCAGCCAAAAATACAAAATTGTTTCGTTTTATTGCGGTCAGTAATGCCAAGTTCTTGATAGTTGGGGTGTACGATAAAGTTACGAATATGCAGCAGAGGTAGCTACTGTACGTAACGTGTTTATAAAAGTAGTGGATTGTATACCTAAAGGGTTTCCAGTGCAGTCGACATGCTGTAGTGTGATTTAGGGTTGTGACATTTTTGGTGTCTTTTAGGGAAGTGCAGCCATGGTGGTATACTGGACAGCAGTCGTCACCACGCAGCTGAGGGTGGCATTAATAAGGACAGCACGTCCCCTCTCTTCTCGCCACACCACTTCCTTCATAAAGAGGCTGCGCAGCTTGCTTCCAAGGCAACTGTTAGAGTGCTCCAAGACCTCAGAAATGAGGTGGGACCCATGAGCTTCCTCAGGTCAGAGGTCAACCTAAATTACACTTCCATAGACTTTACAGTGATATAACCCGAGAAAGTAGTTCCAGTTTCATTGAGGCTGTAAGTCAGAGAACTAGATTAGTACAAAAACTAAATGTAGTGTTTATTTATTTATTTATTTATTTATTTATTTATTTTTTACCTCCCTTAAAGATATTAATACAAAAAAAATTAGCTTGTTAGAAAGAAACTGCAAAATTCTGAAGATTTTCCCCTGTCTGAAAAGAGCTTAACTTCAGACTGTTAGCGTAACACCGCATGCTAGAATAGCATAGCATCTGACGTAGCATGTTAAACTAAATGCCTCCTCAAAAAAACTTCACCATGTCAACAGTTAGTTACACTCTTCAAATTTTTTCCTTTAATTTTTTTTTTTTAAATAAACACTGCCTTTAATTAAAGTGCTAACAACAGGTGTAGAAGTTCTTTCAGGGCCTTTTCATGTGTTATGAAAAATAACCGAGGAACTTTTGGATTATCTGTATATTTTTTCAGATTCCTCAGTGTCAAACAGCCTCCAGCCCTGGTGTTTGTCATAGACACGACAGGTAGCATGTTTGAAGAGATCACAGCTGCTCGTCTCCGTGCCCTGTCCATCATTCAGGCACGAGCGAGGAATCATGAACCTGGGCTTCCTGGCACCTTCCTGCTCATCCCTTTCCATGATCCAAGTAAGAACAGAGACACTTTTTTTTTTTTTGAAAGGTAACAGAAACATCAGAGATTGCCATGGAATGGGACATACAACAACCAAAGAAAATCACTTGAAATGTATGTGTGTCTGTAATGCTAAATAAAAGTGGTCATTTTCAGCTGTAGGTCCTGTTTTGGAGACAGACGACCCCAATGAATTCCAGCAGTTCATGGAGAATTTAATGGCTCTTGGTGGAGGAGATGAACCAGAGATGTGTCTCTCTGCTGTTCAGGTAAGTCTATAGAGACAGAGGACCAGAATTTTTCAAGCATCATAAGAGGAATTTGATGAATGGTAATGTATATGAATAGCAATGTTTCTTTGCAGATCCATAATGGCGCCATAATATGTGTGTCTCTATTTCAGCTGGCTCTGATCCATAGTCCACCTCTGTCTGAGATTTTTGTTTTCACTGATGCATCCCCTAAAGACAGCCACCTGTACAGCACTGTCAAAGCTCTCATTTTAGAAAAACAGAGCAAGGTAAAACACACAGTCACAAACATGAATACACATGAACACCCACATCATGAAAACCTCCACCTTTCCTTCACCAGGTTACCTTCCTGTTGACTGACGACCCAAGTCATAGAGAGAGAGTGATGAGCAAGAGGAAGAAGAGAACAACCCTATCTCCTGACAGATTCTCTCTGTACTCCTCGCTGTCCTCCTTATCTGGAGGGATGACCATCTTCACCACTAACAGGGATATCCATAAAGCTTCAGCCATCATGGAAGACAGCACCACTTCCAGCAAGGTATTCAAATGAAATCTCCAGCAATATGAGTTTCAATAAATCACCTCAATAAATTACATAAATACATGCAATTATTTCTGTTTTTGTACTCACCAGTATGAAAGTCAGCAGGTTGTGTATATGGTTGGGTCGGGTTTATTTTCTGTTCTCCTCCTCAGGTGACTCTGTTTCATGCAGAAAGTGAGGCAGATTCATCACACTCCTTCACTATCGACCAAGCAGTAAGATCCGTCAGGCTCCATGTTGCTGGAAAACTCACACACTGTGTCCTCATCAACCCTAAAGGTACACACACACACACACACACACACACACACACACACACACACACACACACACACACACACACACACACACACACACACACACACCAATGGTGTTTAACATTGCAAATGACAAGCATGCAAAGGCAATTTTACACTTTCAAAATACATGCAAAAGGCCCCCCAACTCCCCCCTCCTAATATATGACCATATAAACAGTAACAACAATTTTTTTTTTTTTTTTAAATGGCAACATCAGGAGGTAACAATACAATAATCAACTCAAAACTTCTCAAATAACCAAATAGAAAGATAAAATATATCTCTAAAGCAAATGAAACATTATCACACCTCGGCACTTGACTTGAGTCAAATCATTTGCTGCTAATGTCGATGCATGAAGTTTAAATAAATAAATGAATGAATAAATAAATAAATAAATCCCATGGAGTTAGTTACAAATGTAAAAATGGACAAAATTATGAATGAAAAAGGAGTAGCTGTGTACATATAACCGACATGAACAAGACAATATTATTACTAAGTTATTTGTCTGTGCATGAAAAGCCTTATGATACCTAACTTGGTAAAATTATTTTAATAACCTATAATGCAAATGGCATTTTCATGTAAAAAGTTTTTACATGAAACTTTATCACGTTATAGAAATATAGGCGGAGGCAAATTCAGACTGTAAGTAAAACGTTTAATAAAGTATCCAACAAAGCACAACACAAGACTTACATGGAACAAATATGAGCATATACAGCATATATATATATATATATATATATATATATATATATATATATATATATATATATATATATATATATATATATATATATATATATATATATATATATATATATATATATATATACACACACACACACACACACACACATATATATATATATATGGAGACAGAGCAAGCAACGCAAGACAACTCCTGCAGTGCAGAATGTGACTATATATACACACACCAGTGCTAATGAGCTTGGAGACAGGTGACATGGTGCAGTGGCTGATGGGAAATGTAGTTTCTAGTCCTTCTCCAATATTACATGACAAACTTGATCATGAAGACGAGTCGAAATGAAATATTCTAGTGGAAGTTAGTATCTTTATAATGAAACGGATATCAGTTTATTATTTAGATATTCGTTTTGTGATATTAGTTTGTATACAAATTTTTAACCTTAAAAAATATTTGTTTTCTGATTAATTGTGTACTTTACTTCATTTGTCAGGGAAAATCAAATCATAGGGAAACCTTTATTTTGGAAAAAAAAAAAATCTATTTAATCCTAACATTTCATTGGACTCCCTATATAATTGCATGTGCATGCATGCCAACAAAATGTCTCTGTCTCTCTGTCTCACTCTCTGTTAGGTGCTCGTCAGTCTCTTCTTAGTGAAGCAGGTCCTCTGGGTGAGCTGGATCAGTCTGACGGTCTGTACCGAGTCAGGCTTCTGCCGCCTATAGACCCTGGCCACTGGCAACTCAGCGTCACATCCCATGGACCTATCACATTTAATGTCTTAGGTAAGTGGCTCTAAACAACTCTCCAATCAAGGAGCACATTTCAATACCTTATAACATTTTCACTCTATAACATTTTCTTTATTTTCTTTGATCACAAACCGCTTTATATATAAAACAGTAAATGAATATTAGGTAACAGTTTACAGATAAACAAAACAGAAAAAAAAATTATAATAAGCATTCATAAATCCATATATCTTAAAGTGCACCTATTATGGTTTTGAAACGTGCCTAATTTTGGTTTAACTCTCATACAAGAGATTTACATGCATCCGAGGTCAAAAAACACTTTAACGTGCTCATAATTTAAACTGCAGCATTACCCATTTTCCCCCCAGTGTCACAAACGACTCGTTAAATGATCCGTTCTAAAGGATTCATTCTAAACGACTCCTTTCTGAGAGCATACTCAGATGTCCCAGTCTGTTATGATTGGTCTACCGCTGTCAGCGTTTCAAAAAGGAAACGCCCACTACTGTAACGAGTTTCAGCTCCGTCTGTCAGCGAGCAGCCGATGAAGACCAGAGGCGGGGTTTATTGTTACAAACCTACGTAGGTTAGTACAGGAAGTAAAGTCTGGAATCACTAATGACTCAATTCAGCTGTTCAGAATCGATTCCTTCTTTTGGGAATCAATAACTCTGTTTGTCATGCGCTTTGATATTTGAAACTTTGCAGACTTTTTACATTCACAAATAGCTCTATAACACACTACATGAAAGGGAATATTTGAAAAACCATAACAGGTGCACTTTAAATTAAAAGGGAGACTAAATTGACTGAAGTGAATTTTGGACATTGCATTATTTTGGGTTTTGGAAATGCAAATCTTTTTTCTCTAGCCTTTTTGGGGGGGGGGGGGTACTTTTCATAAGAAATGAAGGGACTATAAACACGGCACTATTTCATTTAAATGGTAAATGCATAAAGGTGAATCAGCATGTGATTTCTAGATGTCATTCACACTACAGTAAACAAAAGTATCCTAATTATAACGATATACTTTAAACATACCATTACCAAAAATTAGGAATTGTTATAAATAACACAGAATTTATGTTTTGTCTCCTAGGAGAAAGCACATTGGACTTTTTCTATTACTTTGCAGTAGAGGCAAATGAGACTCACCCAGGGCTACGGAGAGTAGAAGGCAGTCCTATTGCAGGTAAGCTAAGTTTGCTTAATTTTGATTAAGCATGGAGTTTGGGGAAATGACTGAAATAGCCCATACACCAGACTAATGAGGCATTTTGTTTTTTATTCAGATATATTTTTCCAACTATGTGTACACATGGAAAAATGCAGCTAAACTATAAAATCTCAGAACAGAGTAAATGATATAGATATAGATTTATTAGGTATAAGAACAAAATGTCCCAAAAAACAACAACAACAACAACAAAAAACCACACCATAACATAATTTCATCGGTTACAAAATTTTTTTCTCACACATTTTTTTTTCTCTCAATTTCTCTTCAGGTTTGAGTCTTTTTAAATTTATTTATTTATTATTATTATTATTATTATTATTATTTTTAAAGAGTAACTTTGGAGAATTATTTTACAGGAACTAATTCAATAAAATATGCTCACATACGTTTCATTGCTTTTGAATTTTGTCACCTCCTTCCTCCTCAATAGGTGTACCAGCATTTATAGTGGTGGCTATAACAGGCCTGTCCACCAATGATGAAGCCACTTTCAGTCATGTGACCTTGCTAGGGTCCAATGGGGAAGGGTTTCAAAAGGTATTACTGAATTCTACAACTTCCAATTGGTCAGGAGAGGAACTGGTCGGCTTCGTTGAGTCAGTTCCCAGGAAGCCTTTTAGTGTGTGTCTCTGTGGAAAAGACAGAAGTGGGAATGAGCTTGAGAGAGTTTCCACTGAGATGGTTCAGCCCACACATGTACATATTATGG
Source organism: Ictalurus punctatus (assembly GCF_001660625.3). NCBI lineage: Eukaryota > Metazoa > Chordata > Actinopteri > Siluriformes > Ictaluridae > Ictalurus > Ictalurus punctatus. The sequence goes on from NC_071284.1 coordinate 29,437,093, forward strand.
TAAGTCTCCATATGGTACACAATTTCACTCAAAATCCTTATTTAAAATATACAATCAAGGTCATAATTGTGAAAATGTCTTTGTGTTTAATTAGCTTAATGGGATAATCTGAAATATTGAGATAAATATCGAGCTAAAGGAAAATATTATATAAATGTAACCTTTTAATTGGAGTACATTTATTGTAAGAACATTATAAAAACCTTATCAATGTGGCATCGTCCTGTTAGTTCATGACACCCGATACTGTAATCCTAACAAGGTTCTCAAGGTGGAAAAACAGTCACATGACATCACAGAATCTCATCTTGTCTCATCTTACCACAGATGCTGGTTGCAGTAAAACTCACAGTAGTGTTTAGCAAATTCTATGTTCAAAAACATGCTTCTGTTTGTGGTTAGATGTCTTTGGTTAATTATTGCTACAACAGTGGATATGGGCACTTTCAGGCATGTGGATATTATTTGTATTTGTCTGATTTTATGAAGGTCAACATACTTCAAGGTCATGGACCTCATATTTATATTTCATGGATGACTGCTTAAGAGCTGTTAAACATTAGGTGACCTTAACAGTGAAATGCAAATGAAAACATACTGGTTCGTGTACATTTTGTATACAAATCACTTGGGATATGAATAATTCTTACTTTTATTTATTTATTTATTTATTTTTTTAAAAAATTACATTAACTGGAGGTTAGATTTCTCTCATATTTTCAGTGTGAGCTTAAGCTAATTAACCACAGAGACATTTTTAAATATCCTCTTTACCAAGGGTGCCAATAATTCTGGAGCTGACTGTAAATAAATATAACAACAAAATCTCTCTCTCAGGTGCTCTCAGCACCTCATCTTCTTCCAGGTCATCACTCCACAGTATTGTTTGAAGTGTTTAACCATGGTCCTGAACGCCATTTCATAGTGACTGCTGAAGATGACCGTGGCTTCCTCTCGCATGGCAAACACCAAAGGTGAGACCTAATGGTGGTAATGATGAACAGAAATGAGCTGAAACAGGTTTACACTAATGTGCTCAGTCTCAGACATGATCATTTCTATAGTAATAAATAATTCACACTTGTATGTCGAGTTCTCCACATAATAATGTTGAGTTCTCCAAGACTAATAATACAGAGGTTTAAAAATGTGGTGTTATTTAACAACGGCTGATATGGTAATGAGTTTTTCTTTAAAAGCTCTGTAACCTCTTAACTAGTTTGGACTGAGCAGCTAATACAGAAGATTCATGCTAGTTACGCTACACACAGGTATAAACACTCACTCATTACCGGTTTGTTCTGTGCGACTCCTCTTCTCTTGCAAATCCAGCACTTGACCACGCCATTGCTGCCACAACACGTATGCCATTTTGTACTCAAAAAAGGACAGGATCAATCAGGAACTATGGAAGCATTTTTATCTAAACTTAAATGTGCACAAATTCTTTCTTGAGCTTTGACACCTTATTTCATGAAGCTCAAAACATCCTCCTACTCGCTTTTAATTCAGCCATGTGTTTTGCAACATGGCTCTGTTCTCCTGCAGGTTGTTTATAAAAGAGAGAGGATCTGTGAGGGAGGAGGTCAGGCTGATTACTCCGTACTCCACCCACGCAGGTCAGACACTTACAGTGACCCTTACAGTCCAGGCACATGACTCATCAGATGCCAACTATGCTGTTGTATATCTTCTGGTTTTACCAGAGGTGAGAAAGACAAATATATTGAAAATATATACAGTACAATTTAGTAACCTATAGTATTTTAATAGTATAATATACAAAATATTGCTAAATGCAATATACAATTGTTTATATATATATATATATATATATATATATATATATATATATATATATATATATATATATATATATATATATATATATATATATATATATATATATGATTCTGGCAAATAAACCTTTTTGTCCACCTAGGAGCCTGACATGTCTCCTCCATCATGTTCTGTGATGCAAGTGAAGGCAGACTGTCCTCCTCTTTCTCAGTGCTTTCTGGGTAACTGGAGTGTCTACCTGACCTTGAAGGACAGGGGTCACTCTGGCTTGGCAAGCATACAACTTGCTGTAGGACAGGGCACCCTCATGCTACTCCATGACGAGGCCATTGGGGAAAATGACAACTCTTTGATGCAGCTCCCTGAGGAAACATATATAAGTCCCCTGAAGCAGCTCCACAAGGAAGCAACAAGGCATCAGCTGCACAGACACTCAGCACGGCTCAAGCAGACAGCCCACAGACTAGCAAAAGTCAGATTAGTGCATGGTGACCCTCCAGTAAACATTAGTGAGTGGGCAAGGAGAAAGCACATAATGCTGCATTATACTTCACAGTGCTGTGTCCCTCAGGCAGAGCTGCTTGTGTGGGATGGAGCAGGCAATATGAGGAACTGCAGCCTGACATCCAGCCAACAGAGGGCACTGAGAGAGAAAAACAGTGCAGCGAATGGGATTGCACATACACTTCTAACGCTTGTTTTATGGACCTTGTTAGGATTGGACACAATTTGTGCATAGCAAAGTTTGAAACTCATCTCGAAAGTGCTTTAAAATAAGTGAAATAGATAAAACAGGACAATGAATAAACAGTGTTGGATTTTGAAGAAATCATTTTGAATATTTTGTGGCATGGTGACCTAACGTGTAGTGTTGCTCCACAAGCTCCATCAGCTCCACGGTCACTGGTTTCTGGGCTTCTTCACATCTTCTCCCCATGGGTTTCCTCTGGGTTCTCTGGTTTCCTCCAACCTCCCAAAAACATGCCAGCAGGATAACTGGCTACATTACATTTCCCCCAGGTGAAAATATGTCTGCATCCCATCCAGGGTGTATTCACCCTGTGTTACTTGAATACGCTCAAGATGCATCCTGACCCTAACCCGGAAAAAGCGGTCACTCAAGATGACTGAATTTTGAATATTTTACAGACACTTATGATTTGAATATGTCTGTGTAGATGTGTTAATGGACCACTCAACAATGAATTATATTTATAGCCATTAACCAACGGTCATCGACCCTGTTCCTGGAGCTCTACCTTCCTTTAGCTCTAACCATAATCATGCCTGAATGACCATCTAATCAATGCCTTAAGAAGTTCTTGATCAACTAAAACAGGTGTTTAACAGATTTCACGTACAACCCAAATAGATTTTGGTTGTAGATGAAACCTGCAGGAAGGTAGATTTCAAGGAAGAGGGTTAGTGACCACAGCCATGAACAAAATACATATGTATAAAAATATCTATAAATATGTATTATTGTCTTTACATTTCGTACATAAAACATTCCACCCTGTTATTGATTATTTTCTAATAACAGCACACCCTAAGTGTTTTATTCCACTTGCACCACAGCAATTTGCCAACAATTACACTTTTTCTTCGTTGATAAATGACACGTTGTACTTTTTAATTGTACTGTACATAGTTACATTTAATGTTGTGGAATGTCCGGAAGATAAGGTAGATCCTACCATCACTTACATTATAGCAGCTATAAACAATTGTTCCATCATCCTCTCCCTCCCTCTCTCTCTCTCTCTCTCTCTCTCTCTCTCTCTCTCTCTCTCTCTCTCTCTCTCTCTCTCTCTCAGCTTCATAACAAGCTGGGATATGCAGAAAAATAATTTCATTGTGCTGTAATGTATATGTGACAAATAAAGGCTTCTTCTTCTAGTCAACAACTACTGACCAATCATATTTGAGAATTCAATTGTGTTGAGGTACAAAATGAGAACGCAAAATTTTATCATGTAATGTGAGTGGATGCAGATTAATTTTGAAATGGATGTAAAGTACCCTGAAAAGGAATAAGCGGTAGAAGATGGATGGATGGATGGATGGATGTAAAGTGAAAATAAGAGAAAAATTACATGTCAATTACAATTTTTGCTGCTAAATAAATGAAAATTTGTTTTTAAATGAATAGTGAGATAAAAGACATTTTAAAAAAAAAAACAGAACATATATATATATATATATATATATATATATATATATATATATATATATATATATATATATATATATATATATTTACATGTAATAATAATAATAATAGACAGAAATACACAATCTATTTAATAATCTATTACACAAAACTCCATATTAATGCCATGTCTTTGGAATCAAATGTTCAACAAGCACATGGTACTGGCCAGCTGTCCACATACTTTATGTGTAAAGTATAGTACAAGTATAGTTTGTTTGAATATGTACATAAAATTGCATGATTTAAATGACATGAACAGATTCTGTGGCCGAATGTTAGTGTGTTAGGGTAATTGTACTAATTGTATGTGTTTATCCCTGACTGTTAAAACACTGGTTGAGCTGGTCAAACTAGTAGACCATCTTTACCAGCTGGTAAATTATTTTCCAGCTTACTTATTACTTGACTAAACTGATAATTAAATTGTTGAGATATTCTAATTGACACCCTGTTCTGTTATTTTCTTAAAAAATAACTTGTGTATGATGTAGCATGGTAGCACAATTTCCTTTCTACCAGCACTTACCACCTGGTAAAGTCAAGAGAAAACAAAAACAAGTGGGATCCAACCACTACATACCAGACACGCTTAAAAAAACAATGTCTTTCAAGTGTTTGTTTGTTACATGTGTTTCTGCACATGTACATAATGGACACCCAATTTTCAATTGTAAGTAGGGGTCCAAGCACAAAATCCACCCAAAGACCTTCTAGTAGCCTATGCAGCCACACATGAATTAGCCACTGACTGAAGTTATGTGGGAAGTATCAAGCTTGTAATTAAAATAATTGCTGAGTACTTTAGTTAGTGTTTTGATATATCTATATATGAAGTCTGCTCTCAGTATTCTATTAAAAAAAAGAATGTATTGGTGTCTTAATTATAAACATACAACAGGTGTCAGCGCTCACCAGACTATTTCCCTCACATGTTTTCAGTTCAATTTTGACCACACCCCCTCACAGTATAAACCTGTGTCACATAATTAGATTCAAGGTGACTTGGGTGTATACATATACACATATGTTTGCTTCCTTCACTTTTTAAGTTTGGGAAAAGTATAGACTATAGCTCAAGCATCAATCTCAGCTGTGGGGCTAGGACTCAAAGAGACGGCAATAGTTACAATTGAGGCAGCATAGCAGGAGATAGCACTTCATGAAGAGATGTTGAAAAACAGAAAACTAGAGGCGAGGGGGCTCTGGGAGAGTAAAAATGAATTTCTTCTGGCTGTAGCAGGAAACATAGTGGGTCTGGGCAACGTTTGGAGATTCCCCTACCTCTGCTACAAGAATGGAGGAGGTAAGAGCACTTAGAGATATTATATCGTTTATTGTCTCTATATTTATTGTATTGTATGTTGTATGTAATGATTTATGCTGATTTATGGTCATTGTGCTTTCTTGGACATTTCACAAAACATTCAAGTACAGGAACAGGATTTTAGTACACGTACAAATATTTTGTCTTTTTATTTAATTAATTTGGAGGTTGCCATTGTTTACATGTTATTAGGGGTGTTTTTGGTGCCCTACATGGTGTTTGCTGTGACCTGTGGTTTGCCCCTATTCCTTCTGGAAACTGCTATGGGACAGTACACACAAGAGGGGGGCATCACATGCTGGAAAAAAATCTGCCCACTGGCTGAGGGTAAGTGACATACTATAAGGGTGCGTTGTGTTCATATGGTACCTCATGGATCAGTATTCAAGGTCAGCTTATGACAAATTTGTATTATGTAGCAATCAACATATCTGTATCTTGAACTGGATCTTTGTTGTGTATGAGAGAAATATACAGAATGATAATAATGTTCGTCACTCAAGGTCCTTACAGCATTTGACTTTCTCTGAACTTTCTCAGAACATCTTGTTAGTTAAACACGAACACACACCCCTAACGTAAAGATAATAACAGATTGTGCTTCACTTTTGTCTTGGTATAAACTCTGACTTGTGATTTTTATTTTAAGATTCTGTTTGCCTCATTTTCATCACCTGTGAATGGTCAAATTCTGTTGGCGTCAGAGTTGGCAAATATTTAATAGAAAACCTTAACTGTGGCAAATTTAATCAAATTAATCAAAGTGGTGGCTTAGTGGTTAAGGGCTATGGGTGATTGATCAGAATCTCAGGAGTTCAAGCCCCAGCACTGCCAAGCTAGCACTGTTGGGCCCTTGGGCCCTTAACCCTCAACTGCTCAGTTGTATAAATTAGACAAATGGAAGTCGCTTTGGATAATGCCATGAATGTAAATGTAATGATAATTTTGAATGACTATGGCATAATCCTGATACGGTATATTTTCTTACAATTAAAATGTATTTTTTAAATACAGTAATTCAAAATGTAAAAATACAGAATTAAAATAAATACAGAATTAAATACAGTAATTCTGGCTTAAACTGACTTCCACAAGCATAATACCTGGGTTGTATTAATTTGTGCATGTAATTGCTATTTGCATAGTCATTAAAGCATACATGCAAAATCAGACAGCATGTAAATTTAGTCACTCATAGTAGTTCTGTTTACTGATTTGAGTAAGACTGTGGAGCAAGACTATGAAAGCATTTAAAAATCAGTAAACATATCTTAAAATCAATTCTAAAAGACATTGGTAGCCAATGTAACAGGTGTATTATGATCTCACATTCTTGTACATGTCAAAATTTCTGCAGCAGCATTTTGCACTCTCTGTAAACCAGCGATAAAGCTTTTTGGTAAACCAGACAAGAGAGGGTTACAGTGATCCAAATGAGTTGATACAAAAACATGTATACATTTCTCACTATCAGCCACTGAGAGAATGTAACAGACCTTGTATATGTTTTTAAACATGATATAATGCTGTTTTGAAGACCTTAGTTATGCAGGTCATAAAGCTGAGGTCACTATCAGGTTTTTGATGCAATTTGTAGCCTTCACAGACAAGGACATCAGCTAAACCAGCACATCCTTTCTCTGAACTTCATTCCCAATAACAAGATATCAGGTTTTATCATTTTTGAGCTGCAGAAAAATACAACACATCCAGGACCTGATGTTCAACACAACAAATTTCACAAGGGCTTTGGGAATTAGCTGATGCGCTGATAAGGAACTTTGCTCCCTGTGGTCTGTTACTTACTGGCTCTATGTCTTGTTTCAGGTGTTGGCTATGCAGGCCAGGTAATTCAACTGTATGGCTGCATGTGCTACATCATAATCCTGGCCTGGGCACTGCTCTATTTGATCTTATCCTTCAAATCTCAGCTTCCCTGGGCCAGCTGTGACAACATCTGGAACACAAGTATGAAATGGGATCAAGAGTGCCTTAAACTAATGAAACTGATTATTTTCTAATCTTGCTATATAAGCACTGCTAGGTTTACATTTTCCTACTTTCTTAAATTACTTTTTTTCCGATTTCAACACCTGATGGTACTTTGAGGACTAGTTAGTGAAAGTAACAAAAAACGACAACAACAAAAAATTCAATCTAATTTGGAGAAACTTCATCATGCAACAAGACAAAGACCAAAAAAGCACTGCCAACAACAACAAAGGACTTTATCAGGAGGGAAAAAGTGGAAGGTCCAGACCTTAACCCAATTAACCTTAACCCAACCCCACCTCCTGAAGTGGAGACTGAAGGAAGAAACATCTCAAAACAAACAATGAATGAAAAGCGTCTGCTAAATGAAAAAAAATGTCAATGTAAAAGCCTGGAAAAGCACCACAAAAGAAGAATGCAACAGTTTGGTGCTGTCAGTTGGTCACAGGCTCGATCCAGTTATTGCAAGCATGGGACATGCAACCAAATATTAAGTCTTATTTACTTTCATTTATTTTAAGATGATCTGTTCCATTACTTTTTCCTCAAGTAAAAAAGGTGTCATGTTCAAAGTCGTAACACATCTCGATGTAAATATCAGGAAATGAAAGATGAAATTCTGATCTGTTGTCTCATATTCATCTTTTGGTCTCAAACCCAAATGTCTTCAGTGTACAGCAAAAGTAAACGAACCGTCCTTGCCGTTCCAATACTTTAATAAGGATTATAAAAAACTTTTTTTAAGCCCTTCACAATCTCCTCCACTCTTACCTCTCTGACCTCCTCCAGGTTATTCAATTTCAATTCAATTTTATTTGTACAGCGCTTTTTACAACGGACATTGTCTCAAAGCAGCTTTACAGAAATATATAAACACTGGATACAGATTTTAAGTGTGTTAACTTATCCCAGTTGAGCGAGCCGGTGGCGCCGGTGGCGAGGAAAAACTGCCTAAGATGTTATGAGGAAGAAACCTTGAGACGAACCAGACTCAGAAGGGAGCTCAGGAGGGTTATCTCTCTCCCCACACCCTGCAATCCTTCTCTGCTGGCTTACTTATTATTAGAATATAATGTGCTACAATTTCCAAAATGTTTTTCTTAATGTCTTTTAAATTCCAAATTCCAAATATATAACAATAAAACAGTGAACACTGATAGAATATACAGACATTAATGAGATAAGCAGTGGAAAATTGTTATTTTATTGCTTTCTCTCTTTCTCAGACAGCTGTATTGCTGTTACAAATAATTCCTACTGGACAAAACAGGTCAACTCAACATCAGCAGCCACTGAGTTTTGGGAGTAAGTGTCATATACATGCAAATGCAGTAAAGCTTTTCATCAGCATCATCACTTCAGTAGCTACACAAATCCCCTGTGTTAACCTAGATGGACTGTATACTAAATACAGTGTATAGGAAATTACACATTAATTACAGAGAATATTATGCTATTACTTATTTCCATCATATTACTGTACAGGCGAAGAGTGCTTACTATCTCTAAAGGTATTGACGAAGTAGGCAACATCAACTGGGAGATTCTCCTGTGTCTAATCGCAATGTGGATCGTATGCTATTTCTCTGTATGGAAAGGCGTCAAGTCCACTGGGAAGGTGAGTGTGTGCTTGGCTACACAAATCAGTTTGCTACCATTAAAACCACATCAGTTTCTGAATTCATTTGTTCTACTTTGCACTAGTTAAGTTTCTAGTGCAATAGTTTTTAGTCACTAATAATGATTAAGTCCTAAATCCTTTAGAACTCATTTTACACGATGTTATTTAATGTGCTTTCCATCCATTGTTCTGAGGTGGTGTATTTCACAGCAACGTTCCCCTATGTGATGCTGCTAGTGTTGCTGATTCGTGGATTGACTCTGCCTGGAGCCATGCAGGGTGTTATTTTCTACCTTTATCCTGACTTCCATCAACTGTTGGAGCCTCAGGTGCTGCAAGCACAAATAGCCACAGGGCTAACACTTCATGGACTATTGCTGTGATATAACTTTTACAGACCTTGATGATTTAAAGATATTCAAAATTTGAATTATTTTTGAATTGTTCTCAATTAATTCTGAAGTCTTTCTTTAAGAAGTTAAGGTTTGTAGTAAAATTTAACAAAAGCAATTTTATGGTCGTTCATGATATGGTCGAATTTTATAACTGTTTATGATAAAGTTACTTTGTTAAATGGACTTACTAAGAGTAAGTAAGTGAAATTTGTTACTCATTGCCTTTATTAATTTCTTTGTGTTTGTGTGGATGTGCAGGTATGGATGGAGGCAGCCAGTCAAATTAGCTACTCTTATAGTATAAGTGTGGGAATATTGACTGTGCTAGGCAGCTACAACCAATACAGCAACAACTGCTACAGGTGACCTGAACATTTCACAACATAATGTTTCACTTCCATTCAGCTACAAATAAATAAATAAATAGATATATAAATGGAAAAAATAAATACAAATAAAATTAATAACAATAACAATAATAATAATAATAATAATAATAATAATAATAATAATAATAATAATAATTATTATTATTATTATTATTAATGTTTTACGCTAAACTAAGATAATTTTTACATTGCTAAAAATAAGGCACCATAAATTACTTTACATTAATTTACAACATGGTACTGAATGGTGATAATTACATCAGTGGGTATAAATACTGAAACCTGATTAAATAAATGCAGGTGGCTTATTTGAATTCTTCTTCTTATTATTATACATTTATTTTTAAGTGATTTGTTAAGGTTAAGTAATGTAGTACATGTTAGTTTCCTGTACCTTAATGTGAAGCATTACAAAATTATTTAAACAAATCTACAGGTCCATTGAGAGTGAGACACATATTCAACTCTAAGCCATCTTTCATCCATGTCCAGCACAATAAAAACGTGACTAGCCCTGCACAAAAAAGCAGTTAAAAGAATTCAGCTGCTCAGAGTAGTACGTTTGTCTTGCAAATCATACCTTTGTCAAATGCAAGGCAAATGTATTGCACTTTGCCATCAGCATCACAGTCATGAAAAATGGGTTTCATAATTATATAATAAAAGATGTCAGCGAGTATATCATATATATTATGCCTCATTTGAATGTAATATTATTATGTATCTGTGTTTTAGGGACTGCTTTTGGCTGTGTCTGCTCAACAGTGGCACCAGTTTTGTAGCAGGCTTTGCAGTGTTCTCAGTTCTTGGCTTCATGGCTCATGTGCAAGGTGTTCCTATAGAGGATGTGGCAGAGTCAGGTATCACCCATCACTTGTGTGGAAAATGAAAATAGATAAATAAATTATATATATATATATATTTGTGCGTGTGTGTGTGTATGTGTGTGTATATAAAATACTTTATTTTCCCCTAGGTCCTGGCCTAGCTTTCATAGCGTATCCTCAGGCAGCGGCTTTAATGCCTCTGCCTCACCTGTGGGCTGTGTGCTTCTTCATTATGATTATTCTACTTGGTCTGGACACACAGGTGCATGTACACACACCCATACACACTGTATTTAGGGCTTCAAAATAATAGCTGAAATGATAATATTGTAATAATATTGCATGAGTAAAAGTGCTGTTATACTGAATATTGGTATGGCACAGATGTGATTACCTTTGGCACTCATCCTGCAGGCTCATGCCTACAGCCAGATCACAGCCGTGCCATGCATTGTAGATGTCAATGACATCTACAATGATGCTTTGCCATGAAAACCTGGTCAATGTTTGTTGCATATGTCTCTTCAGTGATATATCGTCTTGTGCCTCTTTTTTTGGCCACCTCTCCTTTCCCTGTGACTTTTGCTTGATTGTTTTCTTTTTCATCATCATATCAAAAAAGCTCACCTAAATTGTTTTTTTTATCTTTAGAATTAGGTTTGAACAGTTAAGCTGTTAAGTATATTGCTGTACTTGTATTGCGTTCCAGTTTCTCGCGATGGAGGTGATCATTACGTCAGTGACGGACGTGTTTCCAAAAGTACTACGTAGAACTGGATGCCGAGAAATCTTCCTGCTTCTTTTCTGTATTGTCTGTTTCTTCAGCCAATTGATCATGGTCACAGAGGTAGGGACAATTACAAAATAAAAATCAAATAAACAAACAAACAAACAAAAAAAAAACAATATGAGGGTAGAAACAGAAAGAAACTTGTCAGTCACTGCAGTCAAAATTGTGTATGGTAAAAAACGTGAAGTTGCCAGTAGCCCTTGTGGGGACTTAATATAGTATGAGGCAATGAGAATAAATGAGACGTATAGAGAAAGAATTTCTCGGAAATACTAAGAAATCTACTTCATTTTAATCTCATTTAAGTCAGCATGTGTGTCTTCTGGACTTCTTTTGGCTGTGTCTGCTAAACAGTATTTTTCAACACTGAGATTCAACAGACAAATAAAGCAAGAATTTCAAAATTTCTATTTATTTGATGTCATTTAACTAGCGGCTATAGGGGAAGAAGAAAAAAAAAAAAAAAAATATATATATATTAAAACAACAGCAGGGCTTACTGGGTTTCTTTCCCAGCCCTTCCAACACATCCACCAGTCTGAAAATGTGAGAGTACTCCATTCTCTCCCAAAGTGTGTGTGTGTGTGTGTGTGTGTGTGTGTGTGTGTGTGTGTGTGTGTGTGTGTGTGTGTGTGTGTGTGTGTGTGGAAACTAGAAAGGTGTTGCTATTTTGTCTACCACCCGGATCTGCATTTTCATTTGTAATTCTCTCTTGCAGGGCGGCATGTACGTGTTTCAGCTGTTTGACTACTATGCCTGCAATGGAGCCTGCATCTTCTTCCTTTCTGTGTTTCAGTCCCTGGCAGTGGGCTGGGCCTTTGGTGGGTCACAAACATCTCACATACAGTATTAGCTGCACTCTCAAATGAATTTGGAATGAAATTGGTAAAATAATCACAGTCTGCTAATACATTTTTGGGGACTATAATAAATTGGATCGTTAACTTCTCATGTCTTTCAAATGTTCAATTGCTTTTTATAGCGGTTAAACAGGAAATAAGAATAGCCATCAAAGCAGAGGTTCAAAACTTGGGGGAAGGTGTCCACTGGTAGTCTTGAGTGGAAGTGTCCATGTCATTTTATTTATGATCATATCAATTTGTCCAAATATTATAGTCCCCTGAGTTAATAACAATATGTATAAAAATGGCTGTGGTGTTTATGTTTATATATCAGTTTAGATACAAAATCCTTTAAGTTAAAATGTTGGCGTCCAGAATCAAAACCATTATAATCTAATTTATTCTTTTAATTTATCTAATTTAACTTACTTATTCACTCATTGCACTGTAAATGCAGTGTCACTCCTCACATTGAGAAGTGGAGACAAATGTAATATAAGGTTTTAAGACCTTTTGCTGAATGTATAGGTGAATAGGTAGCCCATTAAATCTCCACTGAAAACCCCATTGAAACGTTAAAACATATGTACATTCATCCCATTTATACGCTGTGACTTTTTCAGGGGCTGAACAAATGTGTGACATCATTGAAGACATGACCGGGTCATACCCTAACGTCATCTTTAGGTTGTGCTGGAAATACATTACCCCATTTTTTATGATGGTAAGCTTCTCTTTGTCTCTTACGATCTTATCTTTAACTAAAATAAGCTTAGTTTTTATCAGATTTACTAATTTTTTTTTAAAGTACGTCAGACAACCAGTAGATAAAGCTAATAATTCAGTTAATTTTTCAGAAAAAGCCAAACAATGGCACATGACTGCATATCACTGGTCTTAGACAGTATTTTCACCACGTATAACTTACATGTCTCATTTGCATGTCGTTTCCTGTTCACACTAACACAACATTGCTGCTACCTGCTTACATTTGTGGGGTTTATTGTTGACAAGTTTTCCTGTATTCCAAGGTATCTTTCATATATTCTCTGGTGGAGTACCAGCCTCTGACATATAACCGCTGGTATGTGTACCCAGCCTGGGCATATGGGCTGGGCTGGCTGATGGTTCTCTCCTCCATCCTGCTGGTTCCTGCATGTGCATTGTGCCGCTTATTGATAGCAAAAGGGAACCTCAGACAGGTGAGAGTAGACACATATGTTAACTTATAGGGCTTTCCTTCCTTATTATATTGCTCACCACTTGTATTTTACACTTTGCAGGTGCCCTTAGTTCAAACAACTTCAAATTTAACTCTGTTCGCCATTGACTAGTTATTGTGATAAGGAAAATCAGTTTTACAGGCCTGGAGAAAATGATCACTACTACACTGCAATATTACCCCAAATTATTCGATGCACCTTTAAAATATCGCATAACCCAGTGTCAGCAGTGAAACATGGCATCTAGATAGCATTAATACCTTGATAAGGATGGTATTATGCCTTTTGCCTTAAAGTTGTAGTTAGCATTGTCTTAAAGTTATATATTGTATATCATATAGTGTTGCCGCCTCATGTTTTTCTAGTGTTTTCTCTGGGTTCTCCAGTTTCATTCCACCTCCAAAAACATCCCAGTAGGTAAATTGGATACTGTAAATTGCCCCTATCTGTGAATAAGTGTGTGAATGAATGTGTGCATGGTGCCCTGCAGTGGACTAGCATCCCATGCGGGCTCTATTCCTGACTTTCCTCCAGTGTTCCTGGGATAAGCTCCAGATTCACCACAACACTGACCAGGATAAAGAGGTTACTGAACATGAATCAATGAACGAATGCATCGGCATAAACTCTGGTGCATGGTTTTGACCAGGATGTAATCAGTGTGCACAAAAAAGGGAAAACTTTAGGTTAAGTTTATTTTTTGATAGAGAAAAAAGAAAAAAACAACAACTTCGAGAGATGTATGTTGCTTGGATGAGCGATGCATGATGCTTGGATGAGTAGGTGTGCAGGTCTTAAAATATCCCATGTTTAATTACTCTCATTTCTTTCGGAATAATATAGCAAGATAGTATAAAAATGTAAAAAATTATTTGTTTCTTTCCACAGCGCTGGTGTCAACTGTGCAGTCCTGAGAGCAACTTACCTTTGCCCCAGAAGCAGAGAGGTGAAAGACAGTCAATGATGTCAGCTGTTTGACAAAGCAAACACTGAGGAACGTAAACTATACAATACTGAACAAATACCATCATTGTCTTCTCATATACAACTGGAGAAATGGCATTAGCTAATTCTATAGATAGAAGACAAATAATACTCTAAATTACCAGGGCTCAACCTGCTGGCCCAAATTTACTCTTTGTACATTATGAATGTTTACTACTATGTGAAACAATATCTGAATTTCTTTATGAGAAGAAGAAAAAAAAAACACTACTGTGACCTGTGACTTAATACATCAAAACAAAAACCAAATAAGTTAACCCATTTTGTGCCAAAATTATTCTTTGAGATTGAATTTATTTGAATGCCTGCCAACTGAATTAGCTGGTAAGAACACATTGCAATTTCACAAGTGCCTTAATCACAATAGTCAGGACAAAATGATGTGCTGATGAAACAATGACTTTGCTGTGACCTTGACCCTGTTAGCGTCAATTCCAAAATCTAACCAGTTCATCTGCTGATTGCAATAATAATTCAATATAAATCCTACAAACATTCAACCACTCGTTCTTGAATAATCATACTAATGAAACTCTTGGACAGGTGCACGGCAAGACATATGGATGGGCGACCTGAAAAGATAATGTCCCAATCACATGTTGGTTGGGGCATAAAAAAAATAAATTAAAAAAAATATAAAAAAAATGAGCCTAATAAGCTCTTTTGAAGATTTTGGTATGGGAACAACGGTGGCCTCTTTCCACTGTATAGGAACAACCCCTTCCACAAAAGAGCTTTTGATGATATCACGATTTGGATTTAGAGGCGGATGCAAGTGCAAAATATAAGTGAAACATTTAATAAAGTAACAAATAAAGTACAACATAAGACTTACATGGCTTAAAGACAAGCATAATGTGATACATGTTGACAGAACAAACACAAGACAACAATGCAGTGCTGAACTTGACTATATACAGTATACACACCAGTGCTAATGAGCTAAACCTGAAACAGGTGAATGAGACATGTGACATGGTGCAGTGGCTGATGGGAAACGTACTTTCTAATCCTTTTCCGATATTACATGACAATGATGCCACAAATAGGATTGCTGATTTCACATCCTTCAATATTCTTCTGCTGTACACAAGGGTGGAAGGGCACATGGTGGCTTAGTGGTTGGCACGTTCGCCTC
Organism: Ictalurus punctatus; assembly: GCF_001660625.3. NCBI lineage: Eukaryota > Metazoa > Chordata > Actinopteri > Siluriformes > Ictaluridae > Ictalurus > Ictalurus punctatus. Next base: position 29,452,654 of record NC_071284.1, read on the forward strand.
ACACCTCCAGGGTCTGGGGTTTGAGTCCTGCCGGGGCCATGTGTGTGCGGAGTTTGCATGTTCTCCCCATGCTGCGGGGGTTTCCTCCGGGTACTCTGGTTTCCTCCCCCAGTCCAAAGATATGCATGGTAGGCTGATTGGCATGTCCAAAGTTTCTGTAGTGTGTGAATGTGTATGTGATTGTGCCCTGCGATGGACTGGCACCTTGTCCAGGGTGTTCCCTGCCTTGTGCTCAATGCTTCCTGGGATAGGCTCCAGGTTCCCCGTGACCATGAAAAGGAGTAAGCGGTCGGTCGAAGGTGGATGGATGGAAAGGATGGAAGACAAGAAGGTAGAGCTGTACATGTAATTGCAATATTTTGAAATAATCTTGTATGTTAAAACAAATGTGTGATTACGAGCTCATCCCTCAAACAAGAAGATGGATGGATGGAAAGGATGGAAGACAAGAAGGTAGAGCTGTACATGTAATTGCAATATTTTGAAATAATCTTGTATGTTAAAACAAATGTGTGATTACGAGCTCATCCCTCAAACAAGCCCAGAATTGATCCTGGGTGTGGACTCAAAGATTTGGGCCAGTGGGTGTTGGTTGTTTTTACCAAATGGGTTGATTTGAATAATTCAAAACTGCTCATCTCCTGGGAATTTCATGTCTCTAGAGTCTACACATAAAGGTGCAAAAAACATTGATTGAGTGACAGTTCTGTGGGTGGAAACGCCTTGTTGAAATTGGCTCGAGCTGCTGTTTACAGTTGTGGTGAGCAGAAAAGCCTCTCAGTATTCACAAAACATCACATGTTGCGGTGGATGGGGCTACAACAAAGCAGAAGAACACATCAAGTTCCAGTCCTGTCAGCCAAGGACAAGAATCTGAGGCTATCACGGGCACAGAGTAAGTCTATGTGCATAACAGTCTCAGATTTCTGTTATTTCTGTCAGACCACTGCCTAAATGAGCATGTGTCAAGGTGGATGGTGAGTTTTATGTGAATGAACAATGAGCTAATTGATTTGAAAGAAAAATATTTCCAAAACCTTCAGCTAGGAAAGTGAGAGAAAATGAGAGAGTGCAAAATCCCAAAATATAGTTAATAAATTGACAGCCGAGAATGATAGATTCCTTATAACTGTCGGTGAAAACTGCCATCTAAAATATAAACTGTCATACAGCATTCATGCAACTGATTTATAGTTTCAGGAAACAACAACAAACTTATATATAACTTTGCATTTAGATATAAACGTACAGTACATACTATATACTATACATATATTTATTTTTGGAGTTTTATATAAATTGTGATGCTTGCACACATTAACACATAACTAAGGCACTATGTAGTTTTGATGCACTGTATAGCCAAAAGTTTGTGGACACCTGACCATCACACCCAAACTGCCCAAAGTGGTTGCCACAAAGTTGTTAGCACTCAACTGTATTGGATGTCTTTGAATACTGTAGCTTTACAATTTCCATTCACTGGAACTAAGAGGCCCAAACCATGAAGGCATGGTTTTCCAAGGTTGGACTAGAAGAACTTGAGTGTCCTGTCGTCAATCCGACTGAGCACCTTTGGGATGAACTGGAACGCCAACTGCACCCCAGACCTCCTCACTCGACAGCAGTGCCTGACCTTACTAAAGCTCCTATGATTGAATGGGCAATTAAAAATATTCCATAAAGAAAAGTTAAGGGTGTTATAGCAGCAAAGGGGAACCAACTCTATATTAATGAATGGGATTTTCAACAAGCACATCTGGGTCTGATAGTCAAGTGTCCACATACTTTTGGCCATATAGTCTAAGGTTGTAAGATGTTTAACTGTTACATCCAGTTAATGTTTTCTCTGATTTGTAAATTGTATGTTGATATTTCAGCTGAAGTGTCACAACTGTGAAGACTCGGATACTAGTCAAAGGAAGATCCACAATCATGTTGTAAAAAATAGACACAGGATCAACGATAGTGATATTGAGCTAATATAGATCCAAAGGCATAAATGGGAAAGAATGTTCTGGCACTCTCACTATGGGAAGCGTGATGTGAAGATGAGGGAGGGTGAAGTCAAGATTGGCAGAAGTAACACCAAATTTGTTTTCCATCTTCTTGTGCACTTTTGTAGGTGCATTCTTGGACATACATAGCAATTCATTTACCAGATGTGGTATTTAATAAATTTTGTTACTGCTATCAATTCCATAATATACTTTACATATATAATTTCACAATACTAAATTCCCATTTTGTATCCTGAATGTTTCTTCTCTTATTTGCTGCTGATAAATTACATGTGAGGTGTATTTAGGTAGTTGGATAAAGTAGTCTATTTATGTTTAAGTTATGGATAATAAATTGTATACCCACAAAATTAAGCTGAGAGATATGGGACAGGACTTTTAAGCTTTCCCCTGAAGTCAGGAGAATATTTGCCTTTTGTTTTAAGAGCGGATTTTACTTGGTGGTAACACAAGCTGATTATTATTTTTTTATTTTTAAAATGAATGTGGCGTGCTATTGAAGAATTGTTCCTTGGAGGCTTGCAATAGACTTTCATGCTGCAGCAGGGCAAAGTATGATTGGAAACTGCTAGGATTTCACTTTAACAAAACATGTGAAAAAGGAGTTTTGCTTATAAAATCTCAATAATATACTATACCTAATACCTGCTATCTGATTTTTATTTAGATATTGCATTGTACTTAGCCCTATGTTGTCATAAACCTATTATAACAAGGGAGACTCAGCAGAATGGCGATGATCTACAACAGGTTTAATAAAAACAACATCCACAATGCAAACACAACAAACAAAGAACCATTTTGGCTCAAACATACACTGTAAAACCGGATAAGTTCATTTAACTCAAAAAATTTGAGGAAACTAATTACCTCAAAATTTCTACATTGATAAATAAATTTCTTTATGCCAAAAACGCTTAAACAAGCATTTAATGCAAATTTTGTCACGAACCTTGAGATGGTACGGAAGCAGGCGCGGGAGGCGAGTGAACCGAGTAGAGTCGGGAAGTTCCGGAAGCGTAGTCGTAGAGTCAGCAAGGGTCGAGCGATCGGGCGAACGATCCAAATGGGGATATCCAGATAACGTGGTCGAGACGAGAAGCGAGGGTCGAAGATCATAAGAAACAATGAACTAGAAGAGCTTGGTAACGCAGCAAACTAAGTTACTGAGCGTATACTTCGCGCAGATCCCGGGTGGATGTCCTTCCTAAGTACTAGTGTGTGTGTGTGTGTGATTGGTGCCAGGTGTGTCTGATCAGAACTCCGGGGATGGTGAGCGCATGCGTGCCTGAGAAGTGAGCGTTGCATCTTGGGAATTTGAGTTCTGATCGGACCGCGCTGTGACAAATTTGTTATTTTTAAGTGTATTTGGCTTAAAGAAATTGATTCCATTAATCTGTTAATCGGGTCGCAGGGGCAGCAGCTCCAGCAGGGGACCCCAAACTTCCCTTTGACGAGCCACATTAACCAGCTCTGACTGGCGAATCCCGAGGCATTCCCAGGCCAGTGTGGAGATATAATCTCTCCACCTAGTCCTGGGTCTTCCCCGAGGTCTCCTCCCAGCTGGACGTGCCTGGAACACCTCCCTAGAGAGGCGCCCAGAGGGCATCCTTGCCAGGTGCCCGAACCACCTCAACTGGCTCCTTTCAACGCAAAGGAGCAGCAGCTCTACTCTGAGTTCCTCTCGGATAACCGAGCTTCTCACCCTATCTCTAAGGGAGAAGCCAGCCACCCTTCTGAGAAAACCCATTTCGGCCGTTTGTACCCGCGATCTGGAAAGAAATTGATTTATCAACTTAAAAATTTTGAGGTAATTAGTTTCCTCAAATTTTTTGAGTCAAATGAACTTATCCGGTTTTACAGTGCAGGAAAGGCACGCAATCCAAAAATGCAACTCCAAATACAAAGTAAAAATCACTGGCAATAGGTAACACAGAGGTGCACAGGTAGACAATGGCAATAGGGCTATCCAAAACAAAGAAATCAAGGCAGGCAAGGTCATCAGCTCCAACCTCTCACAAATAATCAAGTAAAGGATAAGGCATCACAGTGTGCTTAGTCCGTGTTGTGAAAATGATATTGAAACAAGCAGCGAAGATGTGATTAAAAATTCCAGGGAAGTGCCCTCTGGTGACATAACAGTGACATGTCCGTGATTTATGTGATATCTGCATATATTCTTTGAAATAACAAATATATAATAATAATAAAAAAAACGAATAAATTAAAAAAGTAATAAATATTGCAAAGTGTACCCAAGATAATAATGATGATGATGATGATGATGATGGGGCACAGTGGCTTAGTGGTTAGCAAGTTTGAGGGTTCGATTCTCACCTCTGCCCTGTATGTACGGAGCTCGCGCGGATGCTCTCCCTGTGCTTCGGGGCGTCTCCCAGGCACTCCGGTTTCCTCTGTCAGTCCAAAGAAACGTGTTGTTGGCTAATTGGCATCTCTAAGTAGTGTGTGAGTGTGTGATTGTGCAATGTGATGGGATGGCACCCCATCCAGGGTGACGTTCAATATTCGAAAATATGCGCAAGTTAAGGGACCGTCTCTAAAGTTACATATTGGTATACATGTTTCTAACTTCAATAGCATTTGAAGGGAATGTCTTGATCGTAAAACCAACTGTAAAGTGTTCATCTAGGTGTCAGCTATAACGCACACCTTTTTATCAAAAATTTAAAAGGTGTGCATCATACGGGACGCCTACAGGGCACCTTCAGGAACACTTTCCAGTTGGTTTTGTGACTGTAAGTCATTCTCTTCAAACGCTTTAAACTATCGTATATTTTGTGTATATGTCCATATGGTATAAAACATCACAATTTTTAGATATGATTTGACAGTTTATTTAATTAAATATCACAAATCTAAAAGGTGTGCGGTATAACTGCGCAATCCCACCACTAGGGGGCCGGCCCAGAGTAACATGTTACAATAGTATCGGCAATCCATTGCTCTTCCTGTGAGAACCAGATGTGAAGACTTGAATTTTAAGACCCAAATTTTAATACCTGAATTTTTGCAGCCTGAATTTGTGAGTTTGAAAAATAATGTGTTGAAATACTACCTAACATATAATATTTTGGAACTGTATTTTAGGAAGGTGAATATATGTGTATTGAATTTTGAATGCTGGAATTTTGTTTTCAATCAAAATATGCAAACCCAATGAACTGCAGAGGAAACTAAGTAATGTTATTACTGTTTTTTTTTTTTTTTTTTTTTTTTGGCCAAAAATTTTTTTGTGTCAAATTGCTGGGCAGAAAAATTCAACTATTGTTATTGCAATATGTTTTTATTCAATTTATGTTATTCAACATGCCATTTTGCCTTGCGGACATTTGGCACTATTATACTTCCATAAGTTTATTTTCTCACTGTTCATTTCTCACATTTATTGTATTAGTTGATAAAGAAAACAAAAACAACTGCTTGTCACGTTTATTTACTCTTAGACTTATTTATAATGTTTAAGAAATATATTTATTCTTATTTAAAAATAAATAAGGGCATAAAAACACTACTGTGTCACATTTATTTTATTTGCTTATTTAAAAAAAAAAAAAGTAGAAAATAACTATTTTCACAGGGTTTCATTTTCGAAGGGTTTCCTATCAGTGGCCTCAAGCTGACTCTTGAGATAAACCTGCCATAAAATCTACTCAGTCGGGCTAGTTTTGATTTTGGTAAAAGAATTTCAGAAAGAATAACAATTTTAAGGCATGCTTTGTTAGCTCACATCTATCGGTAAGAAGTCATCAATACATTCTTTTCTATTACGTATGTGAATACTTTACTGTGAATACATTAACATATATATATATATATGAACAATCCACCAATTTATCATTTGATGTGTACAGTCGGTCATTTTAAAGTTAAGTTAAATTGCAAACTAAGTGGCTGAATCGAAATACTGTGCCAATCAATCAATAATCTGTATCATTTCGCTTCAAAATATCTCAATACGGATGTATTTTAATTAATAAAAAGTTGCTGCCTGTGATGTTCCCATTCACCATGTTTATTTTTCTTTTGTGTTCTATCGCTGTCTCACGTTGGAATATGGGAAATAGAGCATTTGCGAGTGTACATCGGATGTACACTTGGAATCAGAGTGCACTGTGGGTATAAGTGAGTGAACGAAAGTAGGGATTGAAGTTGTTCACTCCGAATTCAGACATGACTACAAAATGGCCGACACCCTATATAGTGCACTATACAGGAGATAGGGAGCGGTTTCAGACACAGCAATTGACTTTGTTTACTTTTGACTCGTGTGCATTTGTTATGATTTCTGTCCTGTCTCCTCCCCTGTATTGTCATTGGTTGTTTCCCTTATGTGTCATCATTGTACACTTTCACCCTTGATTTTGTTTAGTATTTATACCCCTCGCGTGTTTCTATGCACTTTGTGAAGTATTACGTGTGTTTGCTCATCAATCCGTTGTTCTATGTTCTCGTTTTATCTTGGTTCTAATTTTGATCTTGCTTCTAGTTTCTCGTTTTGTGTTTTGCCTTGCCTAACTTACTGTACTCCCGTTTGCCGTTCACCTGACCCTTTCCCTGTTCTGACCATGCCTGTGTTTCATGATTTGGATTTGTCTGCCTATCTCATCTATAATAAAGCTCTTATTTCCACTTGCAACTGTCCTAACTTCCATTACATCACAGTTGTCTTCTAATAAAATTCATGAGGTCAATCTTTATTAAACTCTCAACTTAACCATGTTGTACAGTTGCTATTAAGCAGGTTTTGCTTAGATTTAATAGAAGATACATGCTGTTCATTCATTCCTTAATATAAGTTGGAAAAACGGGTAGTCTTCGGAAAGACCATTAAATTGTTTTGTTTTTTAAAGTTCAGTAAATTGGATTTGAATGGGGATTTTGTTTCAAAAAGGGGACTAACTATAATGCTTTTGACCTTTCGGTCCTGTAATTTCTCAGATAGTGGCTATGCTGGTCAGGCAAACCACCCATTTAATTTAAAATAAAATATAAAATAAAATGAAGTTCTGCAAGTCAACAGCTTTGCCTCCTGTGTCCCTTTTTCACAACCATGGATGTTAATGTGGTGGTAAACCAGGGGAGTACAAAGATAGACCACCAACAACAAAAAAGATATACCATCCTGGGGAAGTGATGGTCCTTTCCCAGCCAACTCCTGTAGTGGGAGTAGTAACAACATTTCGATATATTGGAAAAGCATAGGCCAGGGATTGAATGCTTTTCCAGCAGTCCTGGCTGTGCTGCACTGGTCTGTAGTCAATAGAAAGTTTGTCCTACAGTGGGCCAAACAGGCTCATGTGGCTACTGTCTGAGGATCATGGCACTGACAAAATGGTGAATCCAGGACTTACCACTTGGTGGTACTGAAAGACAACTTTGTAGAGAACCTGGTACAGGAGTATCTTGTCTCTTTGTTTCTCTATCTCCCTTGCTCCTCATAACCATAAACTTGTACCCACTTTAATTAAATTGGAGTAGTCATGAGGTACTTGTGCCCAAGATTTATGGCATTGTATGGTTTTGTGTGATTTAATCAAGATTTTTTATTTTGATTATGTTTGCTATATTTTACGGGTTAGTTCACTTAAAAATGAAAATTATTTACTCAGTGTGATGTTATTGATGTTATTGAACATATTATTATACCCTATGTATTTCTTTACTCCTTGCAACATAATTTTTGAATGACCAAAGAGCCCTTATTTTCCATACGATGAAAGTGTACTGTGACTTGTGTCCACAAGCTCAAAAAAGAACAATGAAGCACCACACAGTGCCCTTGGTAAATATGAGCAAAGAAGGCTGTGTAAAATGTATTTATTGTTTAATCTTTCTCGTGGATATCAGACAATTGCAAACACAACACAGTGCTACAATTATTGGCACCCCTAGGAATTCATATGAGAAAAATATATTTTAAGTATATTCCCATTGATATTTTACATTTTTTTAGTATACCTGTGTGACTAGAAACAGGAAATTGTCCAACCATGACTTCCTGTTTCACAGGAGTATAAATATGAGGTAACACATAGGCCAAATTCCCTTAGTCATTCATAACAATGGGTAAGACCAAGGAATACAGCTGTGATGTGCGGCAAAAGGTTGTTGAGCTTCACAAAATGGGAAGTGGCTATAAGAAAATAGCACAGGCATTGAAAATGCCCATTTCCACCATCAGTGCAATAATTAAGAAGTTCCAGTCAACTGGAAATGTTATGAATCAACCTGGAATTGAACGTGTGTCTATATTGTCTCAACACACTGTGAAGAGGATGGTTCAAGTGGCCAAAAAAATCTCCAAGGATCACAGCTGGAGAATTGCAGAAGTTAGTTGCGTCTTGGGGTCAGAAAGTCTCCAAAATTACAATCCGAAGTCTCCTACATCACCACAAGTTGTTTGGAAGAGTTTCATGAAAAAAGCTTCTACTCTCATCCAAAAACAAACTCAAGTGTCTTCAGTTTTCCAGACACTACTGGAACTTCAAATGGGATCAGGTTCTATGGTCCAAAATAGAGCTTTCTGGCATAGAAAACCTGTGGGGTGAACTGAAGAGGAGAATCCACCAGCCTGGAGCTAAAAATTTAAAGGATCTGGAGAGATTCTGTAAGGAGGAATGGTCTCATATCCCTCACCATGTATTCTCCAACCTCATCAGGCATTATAGGAGAAGACTCAGAGCTGTTATCTTCGCAAAGGGAGGTAGCACAAAGTATTGACTAAAAGGGTGCCAATAATTGTGGCACACCTATATTTAAGAAAGATATATATATATATATATATATATATATATATATATATATATATATATATATATATATATATATATATATATATATATATAGAACTGGTTTGAGGAAAGGCCCCAGTGAACAAATCCACTTTAAGATACTTTCTAAAAGTGTTATTGAATCAACTGCACATAGGTTGTCATGGAGAGAGTTCCACAGTTTAGGCCCGTAGTGACTAAAGGCAGACTCCCTGCATTTCACTTGCATTTTGGGTACAACCAGCAGGTTGCAGTTGGATGACCAGGAGTATATTTAGTGATCATATTAAAAGGTATGTAGGAGCACCACCATGAAGTCATTTGAAAATTAATAACAGGATTTAAAATCAATTCTGTAAGACACAGGTATCCAGTGAAGAGATTTAAATGCAGGAGTGATACGATTCTTCAGTATAGCACCTGTCAGGATTCTTGCAGCTGCGTTCTGAACTCTTTGTAAGTGTTTAATGGAGCTCTTTGGTAAGTCAACCAAAGCACTGTTGCAGTAGTTGAGTCTAGATGTAAAAAAAAATGCATGTATGAGTTTCTCACTATTCAATTAAATTCAATTCAATTTTATTTGTAAACAGCGTTTAACAATGGACATTTTCTCAAAGCAGCTTTACAGAAACATATACACAGGTTACAGTTAGGTTTATGCATGGTGTCAGGCGGCTGAGGCCCATCTGCAGACCACGCATACCTACCTGGGACCTTTCTGTGGTCCTGGAAGGTCTGTCAGTCACCCCAGCTTCAGAGAAGCATCTGACTCTAAAGGTAGCTCTTCTGCTGGCCCTGATATCTCTCAAGCGAATAGGAGCTCTACAAGCTCTCTCTGTTTCCCCAGTTGCCGAGCCGTTAGCGTTGTAGGATTTCTGCCCTCCTCCATTCTTCACACCAGAACAAGAGAAAATGCACCTACTGTGTCCAGTAAGGGCTCTCTGTACTTACGTGCACCTTTCCGCCCAGTGGCATAAGCCGGAGTTGTTTCTGGTATGCTTTGGCAGCGACAGTAGAGGTGATGCTGTCCAAATCTCCAATTGGATGGTGGAGACAATCTCTATCACTTATGAGGCGTGCAGTCTTGCTACGCCTCTGGGCATAAGGGCTCATTCCACTGGGGGTGGGGGGGACCTCTTCGAAGGGTTTATCCAAAGGGCTACCGTTACAGGATGTGTGTGCTGTGGCTGAGTGGTCTACGCCGCACAAATTCGTTCGATATTACAGTTTGGACAAAGATTCCACCCCATAACCACCATAGACATTGAAGGGGACACGTCCCCCCAATAATCAGATATGGCCAAATTGTCCCCCCAAATATTTGATATTTTTGATGCTGCTCTGCTGCACTCAATTATGCACTACTGCATATGTTGTAAGAAATTTTAGACGGGTCTGCCTCGGTGGTCTAGCAAAGCTCGTCAATGTCAAAATGTTTGAAATGGCCAATCAAATCAAACAGGGCAGAAGCCGTATAATGCTTCAGTTTTAACGGTGAAATAGTGTGAAGTAAGATGTAAGCTAAGTAGCTAAAGTTTAATATTTTACAACTATTTTATTAATTTAGGACAGAAATGTTAAACGACCGACAGTAATATCCAGGGATGCAAACATTTACGTGATTCATGTAATGTGTTATTGTCAATGTGACGAGAGAAGAAATATTAATGGAGCCGTTTTCAGTATATTAGGCAGAATATGGACAATGAATGTGTGCACATTGTGAATGAATGTAATCAATGTGGTGAACTGGCTTTACTGGTTGTCTTTCAGTAAATTCACCTATCTACAAAAATGATTCATAAAACTAAAAGTGGGAGCGTTATCATCCTCAGACTTCAACTAGAACATGGTCAAACGTGTGGATTTGACTCAAGTATGCTTTTAGGTTGTGGTTAGGACAAAGTCATTTACTAAAATAAAAATATATTATTTGCAAATCTAGTTCTTTAACAATTTTTTAAATTCCTTTAATTCTCTTTTCTTTACAATAAACCCTCAAGTGTCTGAAACCATTGTATTTTGATGCTAGTCTGTATTTTTTTTCTTTGGGACAGCAGAAAAATAGTGTAAGCTGACAGGAATAGGAAAAAGGTTAGCAGTATATACACAGTGGAAGTTTTGTAATTTAAATTTGGTTTGCTCTACTATTTGGAACATATTATTCACTATATCTGTGCATAATAAGGTGAAAGGTCCTCCTGGGGGTAGAGAGCAAGTAAATCTGAAATATAATAAACCATCTAATCTAACTAGTTTTTGTATTTATTGTAATACACAATGACCTTACTGTAGTTATTTTGGTCCTAAATATAAATGTCTTGCATTGTATATATAAATAATGTATATATAAATAGTTGGGCCTTTATTACATAGAGAACTAAAAAGGACCATTACATTTGTGACTTTGATTTTTAAGACGCCTTTAATGCATCAGTGTATATTTACACACACACACACACACACACACACACACACACACACACACACACATATATATATATATATATATATATATATATATATATATATATATATATATATATATATATATATATATATATATATATATATATATTTTTTTTTTTAAAGCATCAGACCCCCCAGGAACCCCAAACCCCTTCAGTTTTACTATCTTGCAACTGATGTCCATTTTCTCAATCTGGACTGGTGAGAACATGTTCAGGTTTTTATTTTTTTGTTGCGTGTTGTGCAGATTTTGCTTTGTCAGGGCAATATTTTGTCAGTGAGATTTCTGTTTTCCTTTAATCAAGTCTAAAAACGAGTTAATCTGTTCTGTGGTGTAAAGTTGTTCAGGTTGTTCTGAAAAGTCGAAGTTATTTGGCTGATCCAGGTTGACGTCTGCCTCGTCCATGTCTGTGAGCGGTTCCTTTCCTGTAGCTCCTGCGCTGCATTCTGAGCCCTCATTCTCCTGCATCACAACACTGTGCTGTGGCTGCTTGGACGATTCTACCACCTTGTCCATCTTCTCTAGTGTTGTTTGCAGCTCAGCTTTATTGTTCTTTAACAATAAAGCAGTGTGTTTTTGTCTCGGTGTGTTCTTGTGTGGGTTCTGTGGTTTCTTCATTTGCTGCTGCTTTACAGGGTCAGTGCAGTCATTGAGGCTCATTACTAATGCTATCATCTGCAGCAGGTTTAGCTCTAACACCACCTTCGGTGTCTGTGATGACGGCATGCAGGAGAGACAGCATCTCCCGCTGGCCTCAGAGGCCATGGCATCGCGCTCACTCTCTCCCACTTTCAGCTATTTGCAGCTTGTTTATTTGACTTAATATATTAATGCTTTCATTATTTAGTCCAGTAGGAAACAAATGGAACAAATGAAATCAAGTAAAAAACTGGCAAGACACCAGAGAGCTCTGCATGCTTTTGCTCTGCACTCAGTGCATGCACACACACACACACACAGAGAGAGAGAGAGAGAGAGAGAGAGAGAGAGAGAGAGAGAGAGAGAGAGAGAGAGAGAGAGAGAGAGAGAGAGATATGGATGTCTGGTAAATGATTGGTTCACAGCCTAGGACCCCAGTCATAAGAAGAAGGAAGGAGACGTATAAATACAAACAATAGTGGCAGAAGTGGAATAGAAGCCGAACACGCAAATACATGAAGAGATGGTGGAAAAAAGGAAAGTAAAGGAGAGAGGACATTGGGCTAGTAAAACAGAATTCTTTCTTGCTGTAGCAGGAGACATAGTGGGTCTGGGCAATGTTTGGAGATTCCCCTACCTCTGCTATAGGAATGGAGGGGGTAAGCGCACTGAAACAGATAACCATATTTATTGGTCTTTATTGAGGTATGTTTAAATATTACAAATGAAGGATAAATAAATAGGATTCTAGTATGTTAAAAGAAAACATTACTTCAGTTGATGTATTTTCAGATTTGATAAGTCCTGATATAGATTCATATAAATTATTTTATTAAATATTTTTGATATGTTCGGTATGATGCCCCGCGACAGACTGGTGACACATCTGGGGGAGAATTCTCTCGCCTTGTACCCAGTGTTGCTGGGATCCTTCTGGTTACTGAAGATTAATGTATGAAGTTTAGTATGAGTTTGATATGTTCATGTGTTATCAGGGGGATTCTTGGTGCCTTACCTGGTGCTTGCTGTGACCTGTGGTTTGCCACTATTCCTTCTGGAGACAGCTATGGGACAGTACACACAAGAGGGTGGCATCACCTGTTGGCAGCGTATTTGTCCACTGGCTAAGGGTGACACAGTTCTTTTAAATAAATAAATAAATAAATATATATATATATATATATATATATATATATATATATATATATATATATATATATATATAGCCTTTTCACACAAAGGTTCTAAAAGGTTGTAGTTTAGTGCTGTCTCTGCTCAGATTAGTAGAATCTGAAGTATTATACAAATGTAGCGCACTCATTTTCAATGTGTAGGTTTCTTCCCCCTGTACATACATTGTTTCTTTCTTTTTTTACCTGCATAAATTCAAGACATTATAAGGCCGTAGAAAAAGATTAGATGGAAATGCATTTATTGGAAATATTTGACCTGTGTACTGTTAAGAACTTCATTCTAAATTATTGTCTTTTTGTCCTTTGTCAGGTGTTGGATATGCCGGTCAGTTGCTTGAACTCTATAGCTGCATGTTATACATCATAATACTTGCCTGGGCACTGCTTTATTTGGTCTTATCCTTCAAGTTTCAGCTTCCCTGGGCCAGCTGTGATAACATCTGGAACACAGGTATAAAACAGAATCAACAGTGCCTTGAGCTGTTGCATATGAAAATCATTGTGTACTAGTCTGGCTATGTATCCACTACTGCTATGTTAAAATTTTCTTAAACAGCTCATACAGACAGAGGAGATTTGGTTGCACATTATTTGGGTAATTCTAGAAATGCTTGGTTAGTTCTGATACACCGCAACATTTTAAATTTGGATGTTCTAGCTGGGAAACACTTAAGTGGGTCTTAATATAATGTTGGATATTTTGCAGCGTACTTCTCTAAGAATTCATTTTTAACACACCTCATGTACAAATAGTAATATATAAATACATATAGCCAGTATACCTTGGGACAAACTGCAAAATAAAGAAATAAATAAATAAAAAATCCTTCATATTTCATGAATGCAAATTTCCAAATATACATAATAATAACAACACTATCTATCTATCTATCTATCTATCTATCTATCTATCTATCTATCTATCTATCTTAGATGACTGTATAGCTATTGGAAGTGATCTTAATTGGACAAGACAGGCCAACTCAACACCAGCAGCCACTGAATTTTGGGAGTAAGTTGCTGTCGTAGAAATTAGACAACACACGCAGACTTCTCCTCTCAGGTGAAAAGGTTTATTACAGAAGGATGAATACAGGATAATAGAATGCAGGATAGAATAATGAGAGCGCTCTGAGGTACTTTGCATGATACACTTTTATTAACTGATAAGGAGTAGTTTGAGGCAATTCAAACAGGCTTTGTTTCAGGGTCGAACCCTTAACAGAATAACATATTTGTGTCTCTGTAAGCAGATAAACATTCTGTACTATTTTAAATGACAGGACATGACCTTCTTTGACGTTATCCTCAGATGGCAGCTCTGCTACCATTGGTGTGTGAGTGTGTGAATGAGAAACAATGTAAAGCGCTTTGGATAAAAGCACTATATAAATGCAGACCATTAACCATTGACCATGAACATGAACAGAACAAGAACAAAACTATTACAAAGTAAAAATGCATAATTTCCCTCACACTGCGTGTACAGTATCTCACAAAAGTGAGTACACCCCTCACATTTTTGTAAATATTTGATTGTCTTTTCATGTGACAACACTGAAGAAATGACACAATGCTACAATGTAAAGTAGTGAGTGTACAGCTTGTGTAACAGTGTAAATCTGCTGTTCACGCAAAATAACTCAACACACAGCCATTAATGTCTAAACCGCTGGCAACAAAAGTAAATACACCCCTAACTGAAAATGACCAAATTGGGCACAATTAGTGCCTTGAGCTGTTGTATATGAAAATCATTGTGTGCTAGTCTGGCTATGTATCCACTACTGCTATGTTCAAATTTTCTTAAACAGCTCATACAGACAGAGCAGATTTGGTTGCACATTATTTGGGTAATTCTAGAAATGCTTGGTTAGTTCTGATACAGAGCTGGGAAACACTTAAGTGGGTCTCACTTTTGTGAGATACTGTACAAGTAAATAGAGTAAAGGTTGTCATTTTTATAACGTAGTTAAATCCAATATCCATAAGACTTCCAGGATGAAAAGTGCTGTTGAACATGTGTACTAGGTTGCCAGCTTGCCATTTCAAGTTTTTTACACAGAAAGGGATGTTTGTTGAAGGGCTGTCATAAACAATGCTTTTGTCAAGTCCAAGACAAGTCCAGTGCTGGACAAACAGAAATCGAGTCAAGAAAAATAAGGTCAAAGTCAAGATTAAGATTAAGTTCAAATGAAAGCAATGCAAAGTCAAAATTGACGATTTGAAAACCATCAAATCCTATATGAGGCCAAACTTTACTTCAAATTATTGGCTTTATGCACGTGTTGTGCCAATCTTTAGGCTATGTTTTCTAGAAAAAGAAACTTTCCTCTGTCAAACTTTGTACATGCAAAAATAAAAGACTACACAAACATTTTTTTTATATATTGGTTGAGACCAAGACCATATTTAGAAAGATCAATGTCCAAGACAGACAAGTCCAAATACATATGCAAGTCCAAGTACAAATTGGAGTGAAATCCAAGTCAAACTGAAATCATACTGAAATCGAACTTCCGAAATCATACTTGTATACACTTTAATCGAGCCGTTCTGTTGGTGAGCGAAGGATCCACACACGACACAGTTTACTGTTTAAACATTTTACATTGGTAAAATCACGATTAAATCATGATTACCCCCCCCCCCCCCCCCCCCCCGCCCCCCCCTTCATGACTCTCTAGTGACATCCCTGGCTGGCAGTGGATGCCGCATTATGCTTAAGCCCATCGACAGATAACACTACATGAGTCACAAAATGTTACAGAATATTATTCTGTTTTTTTTTTGTTTTTTTTTTAATTGATCACATTCACTCTACAGGAGAAGAGTGCTTTCTATCTCTAAAGGCATTGAAGATGTTGGAAAGGTCAACTATGAGATTGTCTTATGTCTAATTGCAATGTGGATCCTCTGCTATTTCTGTATCTGGAAAGGAGTCAAGTCTACAGGGAAGGTGTGTTCATATACTTTTATTCTGTACTTAGCTATGAATTACATATCAATTCTTAAAATGGCAAATTTATACATTTATACATTTATGGTCATAAAGCAGTATGAAACAGTAAGGCCTACTTTACATCATATATTCTATATCCTCTCTTCTCAGGTGGTATATTTTACAGCAACGTTCCCCTATGTGATGCTGCTGGTGTTGCTGATTCGTGGACTAACTTTGCCTGGGGCCATGTTGGGTGTTAAATTCTACCTCTATCCTGACTTTCAACGGCTGTTGGAGCCTCAGGTGCTGCAGCCGCACCACATGCAAATAGATAGTCATAGTGAAAAACAGTACATAAAGACTGACATATTGAAATCATTTTTTAGTTGTTTATAGAATTGAAGGAGGGTGTATTTTCTTTTCTTCTGTATATGGCATTGGGGTGTTTAATTATCTTTGATGCTTGATTGTTATTCATAAGGATTTTATTAATACATAATATGAATTTTGCCACTCTGGCTGATTGTCTATTTTATACCTGATATATTTTTAAACTCTTACATTTGATGAAATCTTGTAATTATGAAAGGCATATTTTGAAGTAAATGGTTGACAAATTCTTGGCATATAAAACAAAAATCAGGTATCAAAGTTGTAGTTTGGTAATCACTGCCATTGTTCATTTCTCTGTCGTGTTTGGGTGGATGTGCAGGTATGGATGGAGGCAGCCAGTCAAATTTTCTACTCATACAGTATAGGTGTTGGTGTATTGACTGTACTAGGCAGCTACAACCAATACAACAACAACTGCTACAGGTGAACTGAACATTACACAATTCCTGACATTTTGTCAAATACGTCGGAAAGTTTCTATCTGAGGCACCCAACTTACTATAAAATAACTGTACTTATACAAATGAGAATCAAATGAAACTCAATCTCACATTCACCCAGGAGTGACAGCAAATTAAAAAACATGTATGAAGATGAAAAATCCATTACATACTTTATAATATGTCTTATAATTCTATAGAATTATGTATATGTATGTATGTGTTTTAGGGACTGCTTTTGGCTGTGTCTGCTCAACAGTTGCACCAGTTTTGTAGCAGGCTTTGCAGTGTTCTCAGTTCTGGGCTTCATGGCTCATGTGCAAGGTGTTCCTATAGAGGATGTGGCTGAGTCAGGTATCACCCATTATATATACAGGTTTAGGATGTTCGGCAATATGATGAAATTTGCTTTGGTAATTTTACACTAAATATAAATAAAGGGAAACAAGATGAGGTGTTTTCTTCAGGTCCTGGCCTAGCTTTCATAGCGTATCCTCAGGCAGTTGCTATGATGCCTCTTCCTCAGCTGTGGGCTGTGTGCTTCTTCCTTATGATTATTCTTCTGGGTCTGGACACACAGGTACACACACACACACGCACACACACACACACACACACACACACACACACACACACACACACACACACACACACCACACACACACACACACACACACACACACACACACACACACACACACACACAAACCTATTACTGTTTCATCATACTGCTGTACTTGTGCTGTGGTCCAGTTTATTACAATGGAGGTGATCATTACATCAGTGACGGACATGTTTCCCCGAGTGCTGCGTAGAACTGGACGGCGTGAGATCTTCCTGCTTCTCTTCTGTGTTTTCTGTTTCTTCTGCCAACTCATCATGGTCACAGAGGTAAGGACAATGAGAAAAACTGACCCATCTGAAGCTCGATGTACTCAGAAAGGTATACAGTAACTGAAGAAGAAGAATAGTTGTAAATGGAATGCATTATATTTAAGATTGATTCATCTGCAGCAAATGACTACGTATTGAAATGTTGTGTTGTTTTGTGTTGACACCTGAGTTTATTTGATTGTTTATAGAAGTTGGTGAAAACCATCCATCCATCCATTTTCTGTACCACTTATCCTACATGGTCATGGGGAGCCTGGAGCCTATCCCTGGGGACATTGTCGACACCCTGGAGAGGGTGCCAAGCCAATGCAGGGCACAATCACACACAAACACACTACATAAAATTTAGAGATGCCAATCAACCTGTTTTTGGACTGGAGGAGATACCTGGAGGAAATCCCCAAAGCACAGGGAGAACATGCAAACTCCGTGCACACAGGGCGGAGGAGGGAATTGAACCCCCAACCCCGCAGACATGAGGCAAATGTGCTAAACACTAAGCCAGCATGCTCCCTGGTAGAAACCAAATTATTGTCAGTTAGGCCCTGATAAAAACTTTGAATTTATTTGTATGTAGTGCAGCTGTAGCACCTGAGGTTCCAAAAGTTCAGGATAGATTCAGGATAGAGGGTGAATTTAATTATCGTCATGGCTCCATAGAACATCAGTCCATAACCTGTGGGAACATGTTATGATTACTAGCACTTGCATTTTCTTTTCTAATGCAGCTTTCTTCTCTCCTGCAGGGGGGGATGTATGTGTTTCAGCTGTTTGACTACTACGCCTGTAATGGAGTATGCATTGTCTTTATCTGTGTGTTTCAGTGCCTGGCAGTGGGCTGGGTCTTCGGTACTAAATTTACAATTCATAATAAATGTATATATTTCTAATGTACAAAGATGCAAAAAACAAAAGAAAAAAAAAACCCACGTTAATTTTTGTAAAAATTTACATAGATTATGGTTACGGTTGAATTTGCGATCATATCTGCTCTCCAATGAATTTTTCCATAAGATAATTTTCCTAGAATAACACAAAACCCGTTAGGATCAGGCAAAATGAGACAAATGACAACTCTGTTACAAGTAATGGGAAGAGTCTTACCAAGAGTAATGCGAAAAGTATTTACGGCAAAAGTAAATAATTAGTAGCATGGATTTAATTTACTGAAGGTAAAATCAGAGCAAAAAGCTTAATAGAAAATAAAGAATAAAGAAAATTATCCAGTGTTGGTTATGAACATAAGTATATGTTCGGATGTCGATTAGTCCAGTGATTAGGGTCCCCGTAAGGAATTGGAGGAATTCCAGGAATTCCTTATTTTTTTTATTTTTATTTATTTATTTATTTTTACAGATTCCCTATGTTTTATCTAATGTAGGTTCAAATGTCATGTCATTGTGCACATTTGATCCTTTTTTATGTGTAATGTCCAATAGTGCAGTGACAAAACATAAATTTACCATTTATTCTTACTCTGCACACAGAGTATTATTTCACACATGTCAAGACAAGATTAAATGTTTAAGATGTAAGCCTTCACTGAATATATAGACATAAAATAAGTCAATGTCATGTTAATTAATACCTCCACACATCCACCACCTTTTCTATGGTGTCAATTCTTCAAGGCGCTGGACGAATGTCTGAGGTCATTGAAGATATGACAGGGTCATACCCTAACATCATCTTTCGGATGTGCTGGAAATATGTCACCCCAGTTCTCTTACTGGTAAGCTTTTGTCTGTGTGTTTGCTTCATTCTTGTTTAAAGTATAATGGATAATCTGATATTTATAGTCACGAAAAGCTACAGATCAGATATTTACCATCTTTACAGTTTTATCTCAGTTCAGAAATCTGGAATCGACTTACCTCTCAAAAAAAATGACCTTTTAAAATATATTTAATATTGTCCTCAAAAATCATTACATATATATTTTTTTGTATTTACTGTGTGTATTTAAAGACATGCATTTATATAAAACAAATATCTTGAACTGGTAGTGCTGAACTTAAAGCAGTTTGTTGACAGATTGGACAGTGCACCAGAAAATATGACTTATGTTCAATATTGGACTTTTTTCACCAATATGCTATTGTTCCCTGTTGCCATTTATGTACTTTGTTTTCCATTAACCATAACTTCTCTCTGTATCCCAAGGTATGTTTCATATATTTTTTGGTTGACTATCAGCCTTTGAAATACAACCGCTGGTACGTGTACCCAGACTGGGCGTATGCACTGGGCTGGTTGATGGCTCTGTCTTCAATGATGCTGGTTCCTGGATGGGCATTGGGCCGCCTCTGCACATTGAAAGGGAGCCTCAGACAGGTGAGGACAGACACAAAGGAATAGTTTACACTCTCCTTGAAGTTTTCCCACATTTTTAGTGTCACTGAAAAACTGAAATGGACTTAACTGTGATTATATAAATCCACACAAAATAGCCTATAATACTGAAGTCGGGGGAAGAAAAAAAAACAAAAACAAACAAACAAAAAAACACATTAATTAGTTCTGGTGCAGCCTCTTGCTATCAGCTGTCAAGTAATTAGATGATAATTAGATTAGATTGCACCATTAAAGTTTCACATGATCTCCATATACTGTAAATAAATCAAGTACTCAGATAGCCCTAGTGGTGGAAAAAGCAACCTTCCATTCGTTGCCTCTGCGGATGTGAATAAGGTTATATGCTCTGGTCAACTTGGTGAAAAAGAACAGGAATTGCACAGTTGAATGAAGTGCATACTGGTATTTAACAGCTGGTATTTCTAGTTCAAACCTCTATGCATGGGAGAGACCTTGTTTTTTCTTGACTAAAAACAATCAAGCAGAATCTGGTAATGTGGAGGGATGAAAAAAACCATAAATATACTCAATAGCTTTATTCTCGTCTCACACTGTAAAAATAACACTGTGAAAAAGAAATGTGCAGTAACTGGCTTGCAGCAATTAGCTAGTAAGTTTCTATAGTACATTCCACAGTATGCTTACTGTACATTTAAACACAGTACCTATAAAATACCGTAATTGCTATTACAGTAATAATTACAGTACTCTTACTGCCATCAGAGTAATAGGATGCTGTATTTTTTTTATTTAATTTTTTATCAGAGCAAATATAAGATTACAGTAACAGGCATTACTGCATTCATTTTGTGTACTGGAAATTGAAGACACTATTTTTGTCATATATATGACATTTATTCTATAACGTCGTTCAACTTTCAACATTGTAAAATGGACAACACATAGACACTAATTAGATTTTAATTTGTATTTTTCATTTTGGAAACATTTTTTATTTTGTTTTGTAAACAACATGACTTTCCTGTAGTTTCCAGTAGCATGGTACAACAGTATACACCCACCCACACCTACACACAACCACACACACCAGATAACAAAATCGATTCAAATTTCATGTGCAAACAGTTTATTTTGTGAATATTATGCACAATAGCTTACTAGCTAAGGAGGGTTCCTCTGCCTATCTCTCTCTCCCAGTGCAGTCTTAAATAACTTTACGTAACTTTACTAAAGGAAACATAATGTAGCATTGCAAAAATAATGACCGAAGTTACCTTGCTGAAGCCAAGGGTTGAAGAAAGTGTGTAATCTTGTAAGTAAGCTCTTGCAACAAAAATCTTGTCAGTAAGCTCTTGGCCATCAGCATATCCTTATTCTCATATGTGCTGGAAATAATGCAAAAGATAGATTATTGTTTCTACTGCTGAAAAAAAAAAAAAAAATCCAGCCCAAACTTACTGTATTGTGATTCCCAGGAAAAATTATGTTTACTGTAGAATTCACCCGACGATGAAATTTGACCATGATACTCTGCAGATCTAGAGCAACGTGTTGTATACAGGTTCTACAGTAAGCATTCGTTCATGGTACAGTAATAATGCTGTACAAAACTACAGAAATGTGTTACAGTGCAGAACAGAGGATATATGTCAGAGTATGAGGTGGATTGTAGACTGGGCTCTCTATGGATGTGGAATGCATTGAAATATGTCACGGCAACTTGAGGCCTCTCTTCCAGTAGCGAGTAGACCAGACTGTCATCTATCCTAACTGCCAGTTCATAGAGGTGTGAATATATAACCAGGGTAAGTTGAGAACTACCTTATGGTACCCTCCTATACCTTAGGAGGTTGAAGAAGGTGACCACTTAATTGTGAATGGCACCTATGGCCATGCTAATGGAGTCTGTCTTTTACGTTTAAGTAAAAGAATAAATGAAACAGAATTACTTAAATACGTACTGTTTCACAAATGTGCTACTAACGTGAACCAAGTTTGCTAGTGATCAGGTGAGTGAGATAAATCACTAAGTTCATGGTGGATCTGGAGTGGATTGGGGAGTGGTGGCTATAGTCCCGAAGTGGATCCTGATGTGATCATTTTGTGTAGATTCATAACATAATATAATCCCAATTATGTCCATTTTAGTTCCAGGATGTAATGCTACAAAATGCGGAAAAGGGGGTGAATAATTATGAAAGGCACTGTCTGAGGTTTGGATTTTAAAAGTAGGTGTGCACAAGTATGCAACTTTGAGTTTAATGTCATAGTAAATTTATAAAAATACCTGATTAAAAAAAAGTTTTTATGATTTTACTATATTACTTACATTCATATTTTATTGTTTATTATATTTTATTATATCCTAATTTATACTTTGAATAATATAAACATATAAAGAATAAATGAACTTGCATCTCTTCACAGCGCTGGCTTTACCTGTGTAGTCCTGACAGCAAGTTACCATTGACCCAGATGCAGAGAGCTAGAATGCAATCAGCAGTTTGACAAAGCCAACAGTACTGCACTGTAAAACCGGATAGTTCATCTAACACAAAAAATTTGAGGAAACTAATTACCTCAAAATTTTTAAGTTTATAAATCAATTTCTTTAAGCCAAATACACTTAAATATAACAAAAATTTAACTCAAACTTGTTATAACTGTCATGATAGTTGTTAATCATCACCGATATTGGATTAGGGCCGATCCACAAGATGGGTGGGCAGCACTCAGAAGCTTGCTGCGGGCCTGCGGGTCTGACTCTCCATGCCAAAGACCTGGGCAAGACAGGCAGGACCCTTGTGGGCACTGGAACATGGAACTGCTTTGTGGTCAAGGATGGATTAAAAACTGGATTAAAAAAAACAACAAAACAACTTGGCTGATACACCCTGGAGGCCCCCAGGCTCCCCTGCGACGCATGCTGTCCATGCCAAAGGCTCTAATGTGAATGCTGTAATGTGAATGCTGGCAGTGTTGGTATTAGCAGTCTTGACAGAATCCTTGGCATTGTTCACTATTTCAGCATTGTTTCAGTTTCAGTTAACAGCAGTGCTCGGTTCTCCACTACCATCTAAAATAAAATCTCAACTAACAATTTAAAATGGATTGATATCACTGGTACCTTGGCCAATGTTGCTATCTCTCTCAGTTCTTTCTCTTTTTTTTGGTAACTAATCCACTACTCAGCTTTTGTATGTATTAGCCAGACATCACATAAAAGAAGCAATAAGATACCCAGATGCATGTCTGTATTACCTTAAAAATAAAACCAGTAAGATTGCTTAATAAATCATCATTTTTTCCATTTGAAAACTATCATTCTTTCATTTATAAACTTCCAGCTCACATCCCACTGGACCTAGTGTACCCTGGACAAAGACCGATGGTTAATCTGTCTTTGGTTATTCTGACCTAAAAGTCCAACTTTTTTCCAAAAGTCTGAAAGTTCATGGACACCTGACCATTAAATTCTGACCAATGTGCTGGTTGAATATCCCATTCTAGATTTAGTCCCCCTTTGCTGTTATAATAACCTCCACACGTCTGGGAAGGTTTTCCATTAGATTTTGGAGCGTGGCTGTAGGGATTTGTGATCATTCAGCCACAAGAGGTCAGTCACTGATGTCAGGTGAGGAGGCCTGGGGTGCAGTCGGTATTTGAGTTATTCCCAAAGGTGTTCAGTGGAGTTGAAGATGGGGCACTTGAGTTCGGCTCCAAACTTGACAAACCATGACTTCATGGACCTCATTTTGTTCATAGGGGCATAGTGATGCTTGGACTGGTTTGGACCTCTTAGTTCCAGTTAAGGTAAATTGTAATGCTAAAGCATACAAAGACATCCTGTACAATTATGTGCTTCCAAATCCATGTCAACAGTTGTGGAAGAACCACATATGGGTGTAATGGCCAGGTATCCACAAGCTTTTGGCCATGTAGTGTATATCTATATTATGTCACACCTCAGATGACCACTAGAGGGCACTTGGTAACCGGAGACTAGTCAGCCCTCTTCACTCTACAAGGCATATGTAAACGTATGACCTCAAATGTATGTACTGTATGTAGAATATTTTTGGTAAAAATTTAATTTCTTTATTTCTTTAATTCCCCAGATTTTTCTCTGTGGTTGTGGCTTTGAGATATTGATTGGAAGGTTGAGAGTTCAAGTCCTGTCACTACCAAGTTGCCACTTTTCAAGGCTCTTAAACTCCAAATGCTTAGTTTAGTTTTATGTTGCATTGCATAAAAGTAGTTGCCAAATGTAATTAAATTAAGCCATTTCAGTATTGGTTCCTGAAATGCACTCAGCTCAGCACCTTGGATGATAACAGTATCACTGTCCAAGCTCATGAGAATATCTTTCTTGTTGCACATGAGCATTAAAGCATTCAGGTTCTCCCAGGTGAACATGCTTTCAAATCAGTGCAGGCCAAAGTGGTTGGATTTCATTCAGTTTTACATGAATGAACATTGTCAGAACAGGTACAATCCCCCACCCTTAGCCCTAACTTTAACAACCATAACTTTTCATATAAAGTGTTTGTAGGTGTGCAGGAGTGATATGATTCTTCAGTATAGCACCTGTCAGGATTCTTGCAGCTGCGTTCTGAACTCTTTGTAAGTGTTTAATGGAGCTCTTTGGTAAGTCAACCAAAGCACTGTTGCAGTAGTTGAGTCTAGATGTAAAAAATGCATGTATGAGTTTCTCACTATTCAATTAAATTCAATTCAATTTTATTTGTAAACCTCGTTTAACAATGGACATTTTCTCAAAGCAGCTTTACAGAAACATATACACAGGTTACAGTTAGGTTTATGCATGGTGTCAGGCGGCTGAGGCCCATCTGCAGACCACGCATACCTACCTGGGACCTTTCTGTGGTCCTTGAAGGTCTGTCAGTCACCCCAGCTTCAGAGAAGCACCTGACTCTAAAGGTAGCTCTTCTGCTGGCCCTGATATCTCTCAAGCGAGTAGGAGCTCTACAAGCTCTCTCTGTTTCCCCAGTTGCCGAGCCGTTAGCATTGTAGGATTTCTGCCCTCCTCCATTCTTCACACCAGAACAAGAGAAAATGCACCTACTGTATCCAGTAAGGGCTCTCTGTACTTACGCGCACCTTTCCGCCCAGTGGCATAAGCCGGAGTTGTTTCTGGTATGCTTTGGCAGCGACAGTAGAGGTGATGCTGTCCAAATCTCCAATTGGATGGTGGAGACAATCTCTATCACTTATGAGGCGTGCAGTCTTGCTACGCCTCTGGGCATAAGGGCTCATTCCACTGGGTGTGGGGGGGACCTCCTCGAAGGGTTTATCCAAAGGGCTACCGTTACAGGATGTGTGTGCTGTGGCTGAGTGGTCTACGCCGCACAAATTCGTTCGATATTACAGTTTGGACAAAGATTCCACCCCATAACCACCATAGACATTGAAGGGGACACGTCCCCCCAATAATCAGATATGGCCAAATTGTCCCCCCAAATATTTGATATTTTTGATGCTGCTCTGCTGCACTCAATTATGCACTACTGCATATGTTGTAAGAAATTTTAGACGGGTCTGCCTCGGTGGTCTAGCAAAGCTCGTCAATGTCAAAATGTTTGAAATGGCCAATCAAATCAAACAGGGCAGAAGCCGTATAATGCTTCAGTTTTAACGGTGAAATAGTGTGAGGTAAGATGTAAGCTAAGTAGCTAAAGTTTAATATTTTACAACTATTTTATTAATTTAGGACAGAAATGTTAAACGACCGACAGTAATATCCAGGGATGCAAACATTTACGTGATTCATGTAATGTGTTATTGTCAATGTGACGAGAGAAGAAATATTAATGGAGCCGTTTTCAGTATATTAGGCAGAATATGGACAATGAATGTGTGCACATTGTGAATGAATGTAATGAATGTGGTGAACTGGCTTTACTGGTAGTCTTTCAGTAAATTCACCTATCTACAAAAATGATTCATAAAACTAAAAGTGGGAGCGTTATCATCCTCAGACTTCAACTAGAACATGGTCAAACGTGTGGATTTGACTCAAGTATGTTTTTAGGTTGTGGTTAGGACAAAGTCATTTATTAAAATAAAAATATATTATTTGTAAATCTAGTTCTTTAACAATTTTTTTAAATTCCTTTAATTCTCTTTTCTGGACAATAAACCCTCAAGTGTCTGAAACCATTGTATTTTGATGCTAGTCTGTATTTTTTTTCTTTGGGACAGCAGAAAAATAGTGTAAGCTGACAGGAATAGGAAAAAGGTTAGCAGTATGTACACAGTGGAAGTTTTGTAATTTAAATTTGGTTTGCTCTACTATTTGGAACATATTATTCACTATATCTGTGCATAATAAGGTGAAAGGTCCTCCTGGGGGTAGAGAGCAAGTAAATCTGAAATATAATAAACCATCTAATCTAACTAGTTTTTGTATTTATTGTAATACACAATGACCTTACTGTAGTTATTTTGGTCCTAAATATAAATGTCTTGCATTGTATATATAAATAATGTATATATAAATAGTTGGGCCTTTATTACATAGAGAACTAAAAAGGATCATTACATTTGTGACCCCACCCCCACCAAATTATTTCAGGATGTGGTTACGGCCTTGACCATGGGTGCCAATATTAGTGGAGGCCACTATACACCCACACATGCAAAAATAATACAAGAGAATTAGAGAAATAGAGGAAGGGCAGTGTGTGTGTGTGTGTGCGTGTGTGTGTGTGTGTGTGTGTGAGAGAGAGAGAGAGAGAGAGAGACTTTGATTTTTAAGACGCCTTTAATGCATCAGTGTATATTTACACACACACACACACACACACACACACACACACACACACACACATATATATATATATATTTAATCAAGTCTAAAAATGACTTAATCTGTTCTGTGGTGTAAAGTTGTTCAGGTTGTTCTGAAAAGTCGAAGTTATTTGGCTGATCCAGGTTGACGTCTGCCTCGTCCATGTCTGTGAGCGGTTCCTCTCCTGTAGCTCCTGCGCTGTATTCTGAGCCCTCATTCTCCTGCATCACAACACTGTGCTGTGGCTGCTTGGACGATTCTACCACCTTGTCCATCTTCTCTAGTGTTGTTTGCAGCTCAGCTTTATTGTTCTTTAACAATAAAGCAGTGTGTTTTTGTCTCGGTGTGTTCTTGTGTGGGTTCTGTGGTTTCTTCATTTGCTGCTGCTTTACAGGGTCAGTGCAGTCATTGAGGCTCATTACTAATGCTATCATCTGCAGCAGGTTTAGCTCTAACACCACCTTCGGTGTCTGTGATGACGGCATGCAGGAGAGACAGCATCTCCCGCTGGCCTCAGAGGCCATGGCATCGCGCTCACTCTCTCCCACTTTCAGCTATTTGCAGCTTGTTTATTTGACTTAATATATTAATGCTTTCATTATTTAGTCCAGTAGGAAACAAATGATACAAATGAAATCAAGTAAAAAACTGGCAAGACACCAGAGAGCTCTGCATGCTTTTGCTCTGCACTCAGTGCATGCACACACACACACACACACACACACACACACACACCCACAGAGAGAGAGAGAGAGAGAGAGAGAGAGAGAGAGAGAGAGAGAGGGAGAGAGAGGGAGAGAGAGGGAGAGAGAGAGAGAGAGAGAGAGAGAGATATGGATGTCTGGTAAATGATTGGTTCACAGCCTAGGACCCCAGTCATAAGAAGAAGGAAGGAGACGTATAAATACAAACAATAGTGGCAGAAGTGGAATAGAAGCCGAACACGCAAATACATGAAGAGATGGTGGAAAAAAGGAAAGTAAAGGAGAGAGGACATTGGGCTAGTAAAACAGAATTCTTTCTTGCTGTAGCAGGAGACATAGTGGGTCTGGGCAATGTTTGGAGATTCCCCTACCTCTGCTATAGGAATGGAGGGGGTAAGCGCACTGAAACAGATAACCATATTTATTGGTCTTTATTGAGGTATGTTTAAATATTACAAATGAAGGATAAATAAATAGGATTCTAGTATGTTAAAAGAAAACATTACTTTAGTTGATGTATTTTCAGATTTGATAAGTCCTGATATAGATTCATATAAATTATTTTATTAAATATTTTTGATATGTTCGGTATGATGCCCCGCGACAGACTGGTGACACATCTGGGGGAGAATTCTCTCGCCTTGTACCCAGTGTTGCTGGGATCCTTCTGGTTACTGAAGATTAATGTATGAAGTTTAGTATGAGTTTGATATGTTCATGTGTTATCAGGGGGATTCTTGGTGCCTTACCTGGTGCTTGCTGTGACCTGTGGTTTGCCACTATTCCTTCTGGAGACAGCTATGGGACAGTACACACAAGAGGGTGGCATCACCTGTTGGCAGCATATTTGTCCACTGGCTAAGGGTGACACAGTTCTTTTAAATATATATATATATATATATATATATATATATATATATATATATATATATATATATATATATATATATATATATAGCCTTTTCACACAAAGGTTCTAAAAGGTTGTAGTTTAGTGCCGTCTCTGCACAGATTAGTAGAATCTGAAGTATTGTACAAATGTAGCGCACTCATTTTCAATGTGTAGGTTTCTTCCCCCTGTACATACATTGTTTCTTTCTTTTTTTACCTGCATAAATTCAAGACATTATAAGGCCGTAGAAAAACATTAGATGGAAATGGCTTTATTGGAAATATTTGACCTGTGTACTGTTAAGAACTTCATTCTAAATTATTGTCTTTTTGTCCTTTGTCAGGTGTTGGATATGCCACTCAGTTGCTTGTACTCTATAGCTGCATGTTATACATCATAATACTTGCCTGGGCACTGCTTTATTTGGTCTTATCCTTCAAGTTTCAGCTTCCCTGGGCCAGCTGTGATAACATCTGGAACACAGGTATAAAACAGAATCAATAGTGCCTTGAGCTCTTGCATATGAAAATCATTGTGTACTAGTCTGGCTATGTATCCACTACTGCTATGTTCAAATTTTCTTAAACAGCGCATACAGACAGAGCAGATTTGGTTGCACATTATTTGGGTAATTCTAGAAATGCTTGGTTAGTTCTGATACACCGCAACATTTTAAATTTGGATGTTCTAGCTGGGAAACACTTAAGTGTGTCTTAATATAATGTTATATATTTTGCAGTGTACTTCTCTAAGAATCCATTTTTAACACACCTCATGTACAAATAGTAATATATAAATACCTATAGCCAGTATACCTTGGGACAAACTGCAAAATAAATAAATAAATGTTAAAAAATCCTTCATATTTCATGAATGCAAATTTCCAAATATACATAATAATAATAACAATGCTATCTATCTATCTATCTATCTATCTATCTATCTATCTATCTATCTATCTATCTTAGATGACTGTATAGCTATTGGAAATGATCTTAACTGGACAAGACAGGCCAACTCAACACCAGCAGCCACTGAATTTTGGGAGTAAGTTGCTGTCATAGAAATTAGACAACACACGCAGACTTGTCCTCTCAGGTGAAAAGGTTTATTACAGAAGGATGAATACAGGATAATAGAATGCAGGACAGAAGAAAACAGGATAGAATAATGAGAGCACTCTGAGGCACTTTGCATGATACACTTTTATTAACTGATAAGGAGTAGTTTGAAACAATTCAAACAGGCTTTGTTTCAGGGTCAAACCCTTAAGAGAATAACATATTTGTCTCTGTAAGCAGATAAACATTCTGTACTATTTTAAATGACAGGACATGACCTTCTTTGACGTTATCCTCAGATGGCGGCTCTGCTACCATTGGTGTGTGAGTGTGTGAATGAGAAACAATGTAAAGCGCTTTGGATAAAAGCGCTATATAAATGCAGATCACTGACCACTGACCATGAACATGAACAGAACAAGAACAAAACTATTACAAAGTAAAAATGCATAATTTCCCTCACATTGCATGTACAGTATCTCACAAAAGTGAGTACACCCCTCACATTTTTGTAAATATTTGATTATGTCTTTTCATGTGACAACACTGAAGAAATGACACTTTGCTACAATGTAAACTATTGAGTGTACAGCTTGTGTAACAGTGTAAATCTGCTGTTCACGCAAAATAACTCAACACACAGCCATTAATGTCTAAACTGCTGACACCAAAAGTGAGTACACCCCTAACTGAAAATGACCAAATTGGGCACAATTAGTGCCTTGAGCTGTTGCATATGAAAATCATTGTGTACTAGTCTGGCTATGAATCCACTACTGCTATGTTCAAATTTTCTTAAACAGCTCATACAGACAGAGCAGATTTGGTTGCACATTATTTGGGTAATTCTAGAAATGCTTGGATAGTTCTGATACACCGTAACATTTTAAATTTGGATGTTCTAGCTGGGAAACACTTAAGTGGGTCTCACTTTTGTGAGATACTGTACATGTAAATGGACTAAAGGTTGTCATTTTTATAACGTAGTTAAATCCAATATCTATAAGACTTCCTGGATGAAAAGTGCTGTTGAACATGTGTACTAGGTTGCCAGCTTGCCATTTCAAGTTTTTTACACAGAAAGGGATGTTTGTTGAAGGGCTGTCATAAACAATGCTTCTGTCAAGTCCAAGACAAGTCCAGTGCTGGACAAACAGAAATCGAGTCAAGAAAAATAAGGTCAAAGTCAAGATTAAGATTAAGTTCAAATGAAAGCAATGCAAAGTCAAAATTGACGGTTTGAAAACCATCAAATCCTATATGAGGCCAAACATTACTTCAAATTATTGGCTTTATGCACGTGTTGTGCCAATATTTAGGCTATGTTTTCTAGAAAAAGAAACTTTCCTCTGTCAAACTTTGTACATGCAAAAATAAAAGACTACACAAACATTTTTTTTTATATATTGGTTGAGACCAAGACCATATTTAGAAAGATCAATGTCCAAGACAGAGACAAGTCCAAATACATATGCAAGTCCAAGTACAAATTGGAGTGAAATCCAAGTCAAACTGAAATCATACCGAAATTGAACTTCCGAAATCATACTTGTATACACTTTAATCGAGCCGTTCTGTTGGTGAGCGAAGGATCCACACACGACACAGTTTACTGTTTAAACATTTTACATTGGTACATTTTACATTTAAACCCCCCCCCCCCCCCCCCCCCCCCGAATCTCTAGTGACATCCCTGGTTGAAACAGTGGATGCCGCATTATGCTTAAGCACATCGACAGATAACACTACATGAGTCACAAAATGTTACAGAATATTATTCTGTTATTCTATTATTTTTAATTGATCACATTCACTCCACAGGAGAAGAGTGCTTTCTATCTCTAAAGGCATTGAACATGTTGGAAAGGTCAACTATGAGACTGTCTTATGTCTAATTGCAATGTGGATCCTCTGCTATTTCTGTATCTGGAAAGGAGTCAAGTCTACAGGGAAGGTGTGTTCATATACTTTTATTCTGTACTTAGCTATGAATTACATATCAATTCTTAAAATGGCAAATTTATACATTTATACATTTATGGTCATAAAGCAGTATGAAACAGTAAGGTCTACTTTACATCATATATTCTATATCCTCTCTTCTCAGGTGGTATATTTTACAGCAACGTTGCCCTATGTGATGCTGCTGGTGTTGCTGATTCGTGGACTAACTCTGCCTGGGGCCATGTTGGGTATTAAATTCTACCTCTATCCTGACTTTCAACGGCTGTTGGAGCCTCAGGTGCTGCAGCCGCACCACATGCAAATAGATAGTCATGGTGAAAAACAGTACATAAAGACTCACATATTGAAATCATTTTTTAGTTGTTTATAGAATTGAAGGAGGGTGTATTCTCTTTTCTTCTGTATATGGCATTGGGGTGTTTAATTATCTTTGATGCTTGATTGTTATTCATAAGGATTTTATTAATACATAATATGAATTTTGCCACTCTGGCTGATTGTCTATTTTATACCTGATTTATTTTTAAACTCTTACATTTGATGAAATCTTGTAATTATGAAAGGCATATTTTGAAGCAAATGGTTGACAAATTCTTGGCATATAAAACAAAAATCAGGTATCAAAGTTGTAGTTTGGTAATCACTGCCATTGTTCATTTCTCTGTCGTGTTTGGGTGGATGTGCAGGTATGGATGGAGGCAGCCAGTCAAATTTTCTACTCATACAGTATAGGTATTGGTGTATTGACTGTACTAGGCAGCTACAACCAATACAACAACAACTGCTACAGGTGAACTGAACATTACACAATTCCTGACATTTTGTCAAATACGTCGGAAAGTTTCTATCTGAGGCAACCAACTTACTATAAAATAACTGTACTTATACAAATGAGAATCAAATGAAACTCAATCTCACATTCACCCAGGAGTGACAGCAAATTAAAAAACATGTATGAATATGAAAAATCCATTACATACTTTATAATATGTCTTATAATTCTATAGAATTATGTATATGTATGTATGTGTTTTAGGGACTGCTTTTGGCTGTGTCTGCTCAACAGTTGCACCAGTTTTGTAGCAGGCTTTGCAGTGTTCTCAGTTCTGGGCTTCATGGCTCATGTGCAAGGTGTTCCTATAGAGGATGTGGCTGAGTCAGGTATCACCCATTATATATACAGGTTTAGGATGTTCGGCAATATGATGAAATTTGCTTTGGTAATTTTACACTAAATATAAATAAAGGGAAACAAGATGAGGTGTTTTCTTCAGGTCCTGGCCTAGCTTTCATAACGTATCCTCAGGCAGTTGCTATGATGCCTCTTCCTCAGCTGTGGGCTGTGTGCTTCTTCCTTATGATTATTCTTCTGGGTCTGGACACACAGGTCCACACACACACACACACACACACACACACACACACACACACACACACACACACACACACACACACACACACACACACACAAACCTTTTACTGTTTCATCATACTGCTGTACTTGTGCTGTGGTCCAGTTTATTACAATGGAGGTGATGATTACATCAGTGACGGACATGTTTCCCCGAGTGCTGCGTAGAACTGGACGGCGTGAGATCTTCCTGCTTCTCTTCTGTGTTTTCTGTTTCTTCTGCCAACTCATCATGGTCACAGAGGTAAGGACAATGAGAAAAACTGACCCATCTGAAGCTCGATGTACTCAGAAAGGTATACAGTAACTGAAGAAGAAGCATAGTTGTAAATGGAATGCATTATATTTAAGATTGATTCATCTGCAGCAAATGACTACGTATTGAAATGTTGTGTTGTTTTGTGTTGACACCTGAGTTTATTTGATTGTTTATAGAAGTTGGTGAAAACCATCCATCCATCCATTTTCTGTACCACTTATCCTACATGGTCATGGGGAGCCTGGAGCCTATCCCTGGGGACATTGTCGACACCCTGGAGAGGGTGCCAAGCCAATGCAGGGCACAATCACACACAAACACACTACATAAAATTTAGAGATGCCAATCAACCTGTTTCTGGACTGGAGGAGATACCTGGAGGAAATCCCCAAAGCACAGGGAGAACATGCAAACTCCGTGCACACAGGGCGGAGGAGGGAATTGAACCCCCAACCCTGCAGGCATGAGACAAATGTGCGAAACACTAAGCCAGCATGCTCCCTGGTAGAAACCAAATTATTGTCAGTTAGGCCCTGATAAAAACTTTGAATTTATTTGTATGTAGTGCAGCTGTAGCACCTGAGGTTCCAAAAATTCAGGATAGATTCAGGATAGGGGGTGAATTTAATTATCTTCATGGCTCCATAGAACATCAGTCCATAACCTGTGGGAACATGTTATGATTACTAGCACTTGCATTTTCTTTTCTAATGCAGCTTTCTTCTCTCCTGCAGGGGGGGATGTATGTGTTTCAGCTGTTTGACTACTACACCTGTAATGGAGTATGCATCGTCTTTATCTGTGTGTTTCAGTGCCTGGCAGTGGGCTGGGTCTTCGGTACAAAATTTACAATTCATAATAAATGTATATATTTCTAATGTACAAAGATGCAAAAAACAAAAGAAAAAAAAAAACCCACGTTAATTTTTGTAAAAATTTACATAGATTATGGTTACGGTCGAATTTGCGATCGTATCTGCTCTCCAATTAATATTTCCATAAGATAATTTTCCTAGAATAACACAAAACCCGTTAGGATCAGGCAAAATGAGACAAATGACAACTCTGTTACAAGTAATGGGAAGAGTCTTACCAAGAGTAATGCGAAAAGTATTTACGGCAAAAGTAAATAATTAGTAGCATGGATTTAATTTACTGAAGGTAAAATCAGAGCAAAAAGCTTAATAGAAAATAAAGAATAAAGAAAATTATCCAGTGTTGGTTATGAACATAAGTATATGTTCGGATGTCAATTAGTCCAGTGATTAGGGTCCCCGTAAGGAATTGGAGGAATTCCAGGAATTCCTTTTTTTAAATTATTTTTATTTATTTATTTATTTTATTTTTTTTACAGATTCCCTATGTTTTATCTAATGTAGGGTCAAATGTCATGTCATTGTGCACATTTGATCCTTTTTTATGTGTAATGTCCAATAGTGCAGTGACAAAACATAAATTTACCATTTATTCTTACTCTGCACACAGAGTATTATTTCACACATGTCAAGACAAGATTAAATGTTTAAGATGTAAGCCTTCACTGAATATATAGACATAAAAAAAGTCAATGTCATTAATTAATTAATTAATTAATACCTCCACACATCCACCACCTTTTCTATGGTGTCAATTCTTCAAGGCGCTGGACGAATGTCTGAGGTCATTGAAGATATGACAGGGTCATACCCTAACATCATCTTTCGGATGTGCTGGAAATATGTCACCCCAGTTCTCTTACTGGTAAGCTTTTGTCTGTGTGTTTGCTTCATTCTTGTTTAAAGTATAATGGATAATCTGATATTTATAGTCACGAAAAGCTACAGATCAGATATTTACCATCTTTACAGTTTTATCTCAGTTCAGAAATCTGGAATCGACTTACCTCTCAAAAAAATGACCTTTTAAAATATATTTAATATTGTCCTCAAAAATCATTACATATATATTTTTTTGTATTTACTGTGTGTATTTAAAGACATGCATTTATATAAAACAAATATCTTGAACTGGTAGTGCTGAACTTAAAGCAGTTTGTTGACAGATTGGACAGTGCACCAGAAAATATGACTTATGTTCAATATTGGACTTTTTTCACCAATATGCTATTGTTCCCTGTTGCCATTTATGTACTTTGTTTTCCATTAACCATAACTTCTCTCTGTATCCCAAGGTATGTTTCATATATTTTTTGGTTGACTATCAGCCTTTGAAATACAACCGCTGGTACGTGTACCCAGACTGGGCGTATGCACTGGGCTGGTTGATGGCTCTGTCTTCAATGATGCTGGTTCCTGGATGGGCATTGGGCCGCCTCTGCACATTGAAAGGGAGCCTCAGACAGGTGAGGACAGACACAAAGGAATAGTTTACACTCTCCTTGAAGTTTTCCCACATTTTTAGTGTCACTGAAAAACTGAAATGGACTTAACTGTGATTATATAAATCCACACAAAATAGCCTATAATACTGAAGTCGGGGGAAGAAAAAAAAACAAAAACAAACAAACAAAAAAACACATTAATTAGTTCTGGTGCAGCCTCTTGCTATCAGCTGTCAAGTAATTAGATGATAATTAGATTAGATTGCACCATTAAAGTTTCACATGATCTCCATATACTGTAAATAAATCAAGTACTCAGATAGCCCTAGTGGTGGAAAAAGCAACCTTCCATTCGTTGCCTCTGCGGATGTGAATAAGGTTATATGCTCTGGTCAACTTGGTGAAAAAGAACAGGAATTGCACAGTTGAATGATGGCTGATGAAAAAGTGCATACTGGTATTTAACAGCTGGTATTTCTAGTTCAAACCTCTATGCATGGGAGAGACCTTGTTTTTTCTTGACTAAAAACAATCAAGCAGAATCTGGTAATGTGGAGGGATGAAAAAAAAAAAACATAAATATACTCAATAGCTTTATTCTCGTCTCACACTGTAAAAAGAACACTGTGAAAAAGAAATGTGCAGTAACTGGCTTGCAGCAATTATCTAGTAAGTTTCTATAGTACATTCCACAGTATGCTTACTGTACATTTAAACACAGTACCTATAAAATACCGTAATTGCTATTACAGTAATAATTACAGTACTCTTACTGCCATCAGAGTAATAGGATGCTGTATTTTTTTTATTTAATTTTTTATCAGAGCAAATATAAGATTACAGTAACAGGCATTACTGCATTCATTTTGTGTACTGGAAATTGAAGACACTATTTTTGTCATATATATGACATTTATTCTATAACGTCGTTCAACTTTCAACATTGTAAAATGGACAACACATAGACACTAATTAGATTTTAATTTGTATTTTTCATTTTGGAAACATTTTTTATTTTGTTTTGTAAACAACATGACTTTCCTGTAGTTTCCAGTAGCATGATACAACAGTATACACCCACCCACACCTACACACAACCACACACACCAGATAACAAAATCGATTCAAATTTCATGTGCAAACAGTTTATTTTGTGAATATTATGCACAATAGCTTACTAGCTAAGGAGGGTTCCTCTGCCTATCTCTCTCTCCCAGTGCAGTCTTAAATAACTTTACGTAACTTTACTAAAGGAAACATAATGTAGCATTGCAAAAATAATGACCGAAGTTACCTTGCTGAAGCCAAGGGTTGAAGAAAGTGTGTAATCTTGTAAGTAAGCTCTTGCAACAAAAATCTTGTCAGTAAGCTCTTGGCCATCAGCATATCCTTATTCTCATATGTGCTGGAAATAATGCAAAAGATAGATTATTGTTTCTACTGCTGAAAAAAAAAAAATCCAGCCCAAACTTACTGTATTGTGATTCCCAGGAAAAATTATGTTTACTGTAGAATTCACCTACAATTCAAATTTCGATGAAATTTGACCATGATACTCTGCAGATCTAGAGCAACGTGTTGTATACAGGTTCTACAGTAAGCATTCGTTCATGGTACAGTAATAATGCTGTACAAAACTACAGAAATGTGTTACAGTGCAGAACAGAGGATATATGTCAGAGTATGAGGTGGATTGTAGACTGGGCTCTCTATGGATGTGGAATGCATTGAAATATGTCTCGGCAACTTGAGGCCTTCCTTCCAGTAGCGAGTAGACCAGACTGTCATCTATCCTAACTGCCAGTTCATAGAGGTGTGAAGATATAACCAGGGTAAGTTGAGAACTACCTTATGGTACCCTCCTATACCTTAGGAGGTTGAAGAAGGTGACCACTTAATTGTGAATGGCACCTATGGTCATGCTAATGGAGTCTGTCTTTTACGTTTAAGTAAAAGAATAAATGAAACAGAATTACTTAAATACGTACTGTTTCACAAATGTGCTACTAACGTGAACCAAGTTTGCTAGTGATCAGGTGAGTGAGATAAATCACTAAGTTCATGGTGGTTCTGGAGTGGATTGGGGAGTGGTGGCTATAGTCCCGAAGTGGATCCTGATGTGATCATTTTGTGTAGATTCATAACATAATATAATCCCAATTGTGTCCATTTTAGTTCCAGGATGTAATGCTACAAAATGCGGAAAAGGGGGTGAATAATTATGAAAGGCACTGTCTGAGGTTTGGATTTTAAAAGTAGGTGTGCACAAGTATGCAACTTTGAGTTTAATGTCATAGTAAATTTATAAAAATACCTGATTAAAAAAAAGTTTTTATGATTTTACTATATTACTTACATTCATATTTTATTGTTTATTATATTTTATTATATCCTAATTTATACTTTGAATAATATAAACATATAAAGAATAAATGAACTTGCATCTCTTCACAGCGCTGGCTTTACCTGTGTAGTCCTGACAGCAAGTTACCATTGACCCAGATGCAGAGAGCTAGAATGCAATCAGCAGTTTGACAAAGCCAACAGTACTGCACTGTAAAACCGGATAGTTCATCTAACACAAAAAATTTGAGGAAACTAATTACCTCAAAATTTTTAAGTTTATAAATCAATTTCTTTAAGCCAAATACACTTAAATATAACAAAAATTTAACTCAAACTTGTTATAACTGTCATGATAGTTGTTAATCATCACCGATATTGGATTAGGGCCGATCCACAAGATGGGTGGGCAGCACTCAGAAGCTTGCTGCGGGCCTGCGGGTCTGACTCTCCATGCCAAAGACCTGGGCAAGACAGGCAGGACCCTTGTGGGCACTGGAACATGGAACTGCTTTGTGGTCAAGGATGGATTAAAAACTGGATTAAAAAAAACAACAAAACAACTTGGCTGATACACCCTGGAGGCCCCCACGCTCCCCTGCGACGCATGCTGTCCATGCCAAAGGCTCTAATGTGAATGCTGTAATGTGAATACTGGCAGTGTTGGTATTAGCAGTCTTGACAGAATCCTTGGCATTGTTCACTATTTCAGCATTGTTTCAGTTTCAGTTAACAGCAGTGCTCGGTTCTCCACTACCATCTAAAATAAAATCTCAACTAACAATTTAAAATGGATTGATGTCACTGGTACCTTGGCCAATGTTGCTATCTCTCTCAGTTCTTTCTCTTTTTTTTGGTAACTAATCCACTACTCAGCTTTTGTATGTATTAGCCAGACATCACATAAAAGAAACGATAAGATACCCAGATGCATGTCTGTATTACCTTAAAAATAAAACCAGTAAGATTGCTTAATAAATCATCATTTTTTCCATTTGAAAACTATCATTCTTTCATTTATAAACTTCCAGCTCACATCCCACTGGACCTAGTGTACCCTGGGCAAAGACCGATGGTTAATCTGTCTTTGGTTATTCTGACCTAAAAGTCCAACTTTTTTCCAAAAGTCTGAAAGTTCATGGACACCTGACCATTAAATTCTGACCAATGTGCTGGTTGAATATCCCATTCTAGATTTAGTCCCCCTTTGCTGTTATAATAACCTCCACACGTCTGGGAAGGTTTTCCATTAGATTTTGGAGCGTGGCTGTAGGGATTTGTGATCATTCAGCCACAAGAGGTCAGTCACTGATGTCAGGTGAGGAGGCCTGGGGTGCAGTCGGTATTTGAGTTATTCCCAAAGGTGTTCAGTGGAGTTGAAGATGGGGCACTTGAGTTCGGCTCCAAACTTGACAAACCATGACTTCATGGACCTCATTTTGTTCATAGGGGCATAGTGATGCTTGGACTGGTTTGGACCTCTTAGTTCCAGTTAAGGTAAATTGTAATGCTAAAGCATACAAAGACATCCTGTACAATTATGTGCTTCCAAATCCATGTCAACAGTTGTGGAAGAACCACATATGGGTGTAATGGCCAGGTATCCACAAGCTTTTGGCCATGTAGTGTATATCTATATTATGTCACACCTCAGATGACCACTAGAGGGCACTTGGTAACCGGAGACTAGTCAGCCCTCTTCACTCTACAAGGCATATGTAAACGTATGACCTCAAATGTATGTACTGTATGTAGAATATTTTTGGTAAAAATTTAATTTCTTTATTTCTTTAATTCCCCAGATTTTTCTCTGTGGTTGTGGCTTTGAGATATTGATTGGAAGGTTGAGAGTTCAAGTTCTGTCACTACCAAGTTGCCACTTTTCAAGGCTCTTAAACTCCAAATGCTTAGTTTAGTTTTATGTTGCATTGCATAAAAGTAGTTGCCAAATGTAATTAAATTAAGCCATTTCAGTATTGGTTCCTGAAATGCACTCAGCTCAGCACCTTGGATGATAACAGTATCACTGTCCAAGCTCATGAGAATATCTTTCTTGTTGCACATGAGCATTAAAGCATTCAGGTTCTCCCAGGTGAACATGCTTTCAAATCAGTGCAGGCCAAAGTGGTTGGATTTCATTCAGTTTTACATGAATGAACATTGTCAGAACAGGTACAATCCCCCACCCTTAGCCCTAACTTTAACAACCATAACTTTTCATATAAAGTGTTTGTAGGTGTGAGAACATGCTGGTCTCTGCTTGTTAGTTCTACTGTCTGTTAAATTATCCACACACAAGTGGGTCAAATAGAACAAAGATGTAACAAAGAAAGTCTTTATTCGCATATCCCAGTTTGTTAGGAAGTCAGGGTTAGAGTGCACAGTTAGCCACTGATCCACCACTGCCCTTAATAAACATGAAAAATACAAATTAACAAATTATTGCACGTTGCATTCTAATAGAGCTAACTATTGATTTAAGTGCATCAAAGTATGCAAGAATGTGTACCAACTGTTGGATGCCTGTAGACAAACCCTGGCTGAGTTTCCTCCTCTTTGCCTTGGTAATTTCATTACAGCTCTGTGGGCTATAATGTTCCTTTATTGTGACCACCAAGTAAACGGAATCTTGAAACTGAAACCGAATCCTGCCTCACCAGCATAGATAAAGCTTTTGCATCGAGCTCCAGGATTGTCAGAATAAATACGTACTGTAGTC
This sequence comes from Ictalurus punctatus, assembly GCF_001660625.3. Classification (NCBI taxonomy): domain Eukaryota; kingdom Metazoa; phylum Chordata; class Actinopteri; order Siluriformes; family Ictaluridae; genus Ictalurus; species Ictalurus punctatus. The sequence goes on from NC_071284.1 coordinate 29,493,240, forward strand.
ATAAATAAACATCATGAGAATAAGGAACAATATGGTTCTCCCCAAACCTTTATAGGCAGTGGTGGCTCAGTGGTTAAAGGCTCTGGGTTACTGAAGGTCAGGAGTTCAAGCTCCAGCACTGCCAAACTACCACTGTTGGGCCTCTTGGGCAAGGTCCTTAACCCTCACTTGCTCAGCTGTATAAATGAGATACATGCAAGTTGCTCTGGATAAGTGTGTCTGCCAAATGCCATAAATGTAATGTAATGTAATGTAATATGAGTCTATGACATACTAGTGTAATACTGCACTGTAAAACCGGATAGTTCATTTAACTCAAACTTGTTATATTTAAGTGTATTTGGCTTGAAGAAATTGATTTATCAACTTAAAAATTTTGTAGTAATTAGTTTCCTCAATTTTTTTGAGTTAAATGAACTTATCTGGTTTTGCAGTGTGTATCATGTCTCTGGTCTGAGTAGTGCATCTCTTTTCCTCATTTCTGTCAAATGACACATAATATATCCTCTCTGCTTTCTCAGCTATTGATCAATGTTGGGTATGGGAACACATACTCAACACTATAAAAGCGGATAGTGTAGTATATAACAAAAGTTTAACTCAATTAACTCTATTTAAGTCTATTTGGCTTAAAGAAATTGATTTAACAACTTACAAATTTTGAGGTAATTAGTTTCCTCAAATTTTGAGTTAACTTATCCAGCTTTACAGTGAATCTATGGTTAATTATTTTATCAGTATGCCCTTATTACATTTGAAAGCTGTTGTCTTGCTCTTCTATTGTTTATTCTTCTTCTTCTTCTTCTTCCGTTTCATCATTGGCATTCTTAAGTGCAAATGCCACTGAGCCACTGTAAAATGTAGTAGATAGGTATAAGAAAATCAAATGGCCAAAGAAACATGGTCAAAACATAAAATAAAGTACTTTTTTGTAAAAATAAAAGATAAATACTCAAATGTCACAGCAATTTTCCTAACTTACAGATATGATTTATTAACGCTCTGCCTTAAATCCACTCTTCTCAAATAAAAAGTATTCTTTCAATGCAAACTAGTTAGGTTACACTTCCTTTGAAAACACAGATGAAGACAATGTCCATGAAGACTGGGAATTCTTGTTATCAATATTCGTCAATGGTATTTCAGTGATAATATGTATGTTGTGTTCTTTCTTGTTTTGTGACAAAAAAAAAAATAGGGGTATTGATTATGATAACTAAACAGTGAGGCTCCTTTCCAGGAAACCGGAATCGCAAACAATGGCATATAAACAATAGGTTTGGCATCTGAGATGAAAGGGCAGGCCAAGTCTTTCAGAACAGCCTTTCATAGCCTTTTAAAAAAGAAAGAAAGAAAGAAAGAAAGAAAGAAAGAAAAAAAGCAAATCTGTTCCAGTACACTTCTTGCACATATTCAATACTTTCATCTGTCTCAATTTTTAGGATAAAAGTCCATGGAAAAGCTATCCAGTTGCCATTCAGATAATAGTCTGTAGAGCCGGGTATATCTTTCACCTATTATTAACCCCCTAGTCGAAAAAGGACCACATTCAAAAGAATCAAATAACGGTATTGAGGTGCAAGAAAATTTACTTAAAGAAAAATACTTTCTCATGCTCAGTGGACAACCAATCCCTTTGTCTTGTTCTCTTCTCAAACAGTAAATTGCACCAGTGCCTGACACGCAAGATAACTGTCCATATCTGGCTAAATAATCTGCCTGTCATGCTCTTGTTTTCAGACTACATATATTTATTTCTAGGCATTATGTCTCAAAGTGATAAGATAATCACCCTATCTCCTGTTTTGTTTCTTCCTGCTGTTATGAGGTGGAAGTGACCACAAGGATGCCCGAAGAATTTCCAAGATAGATGGGCTTCTCAAAATCCAAACATTCTGAGAACAAGTACACTTTTGCTGTGTACAACGTGCGTCATGTTTGTGTGCTGTCTGCCCAGCCCAAAACTGTCCTAACACAAGTAACCTGAACTGTTCATCACTGTTTAGAGGTAAACATTTAGCCTTGCTACTATAAAGAGACCATTCAAAAGCTAAGACAATGAGTTAGGGATACATTTAATCAAATAGAAAAAGGGCGAGAAAGTGGGGCAGACTGGAAGAGAGAAATCATATCATATTGATGCACACTTCTACCTACTTCTTGCCAAACTCCTGAATATCTACATAGAAAGCTCTGCAGCAGGTAGGTTTACATAGAACCCTGACTTATTTGTAACAAATTTCTCCTAAAGGACTAACTGTCAAATCTTTTTGATACTGTTGTTGCTATTTATGCTACCTTATCTTTCTGTTTCATAGATTTGGTCTTTAATTTTATTCATTCGAAAATTACTTTGAGATTTAATTACATCTATTCGAATCAAAGATATTTTACAAAGAGGAATTAAAGAGATTTCTAGTAATATAGGACAGAAAGCATTATATATTAGCGGACAGACATTTTAAAGGAATGCAAAACATGTAGATGTAATGAATGTTGAATTTGAGCACAGGCAAGTGTGTAGGAGAAAAAATAGGAGTCACATAAACACACACTAAAAGTTGACATGTGCGACAGTGTTACAATACATAATTCAAACTGTGATGTGTATATAAAAAACAACAACGACAACAACAACAACAACAACAAAAAAACGATTTGATCTATGATTTAGACTTGTGTATGACTTTTTGGTAACGCTTTACTATAAGGTGAATTAACGCTTTCATAACAATGGATTATTACATGCTCTAATCCTTAGCTCACGCACAGTTCCCTCCACTAATATTGGCACCCTTGGTAAATATGAACACAGAAGGCTGTGAAAAAATGTCTTTATTATTGAACCTTTTGATCTTTTGCTAAAAAATTCACAAGAATTCTCTGTTCTCATGGATATCAAACAATTGCAAACAAAACGCAGGTTTATTTAAAATAAAAAAATCTCTTTATTAAACATAGGTGTGCCACAATTATTGGCACCCTTTTAGTCAATACTTTGCGGTACCTCCCACTGCCAAGATAACAGCTCGGAGTCTTCTTCTATAATGCCTGATGAGGTTTGAGAATACATGGCGAGGAATCTGAGACCGTTCCTCCATACAGAATCTCTCCAGATCCTTCAAATTTTGAGGTCCAGGCTGGTGGACTCTCCTCTTCAGTTCACCCCACAGGTTTTCTATGGGGTTCAAGTCAGAGGACTGGGATGGCCATGGCAGGACCTTGATTTTGTGGTCAGTAAACCATTTTTGTGTTGATTTTGATGGATGTGTTGGATCATTGTCCTGCTGGAAGATTCAACCACAGCCCATTTTAAGCTTTCTGGCAGAGGCAGTCAGGTTTTAATAATCTGTTGATATTTGATAGTCTATGATGCCATGTATCCTAATAAAATGTCCAGGACCTCTGGCTGAAAAACAGCCCCAAAACATTAAAGAGACGCCACCATATTTAACTGTGGACATGAAGTACTTTTCCATATGGCTACCTCTCTGTGTGCGCCAAAACCACCTCTGGTGTTTATTGCCAAAAAGCTCTATTTTGGTTTCATCTGACCATAGAACCCGATCCCATTTGAAGTTCCACTAGTGTCTGGCAATCTGAAGACGCTCGAGTTTGTTTTTGGATGAGAGTAGAGGATTATTTTTTGAAACCCTTCCAAACAACTTGTGGTGATGTAGGTGACTTCGGATTGTAGTTTTGGAGACTTTCTGATCCCAAGACACAACTAACGCCTGTAATTCTCCAGCTGTGATCCTAGGAGATTTTAAGGCTACTCAAACAATCCTCTTCACAGTGCGTTGAGACAATATAGACATACGTCCAATTCCAGGTTTATTCAATGCTTGTGCTATTTTCTTATAGCCACTTCCCATTTTGTGAAGCTCAAATAACCTTTTGCTGCACATCACAGATTTATTCCTTGGTCTTATGCATTGTTATGAATGACTAAAGGGAATTTGGCCTATGTGTTACCTCATATTGGCCTATGTGTTTCCACTATGTGTTACCTCATATACCTCAAATCTTTCATCTTTGATATGAAATAAGTTTATAATAGTGCTGTAAAATCAGGCTGCATGCATGGATGATCCTCCTGCGAGATCATCACTACATCCATTTTTTTTTTTCATTTTTTATAATCTCATGTCAATAAATGGATTTGGTTTTTGGACTTCTTAGCAGTGCTGGCCTTGAATTTTGTCCTGTTATTTAAATACCCCGAACTTATAGCCTACATTGTGTATGAAGAGAATCTTCAGAATGTAATTGATCTTTATCAATAGTGCAAGACACGATATTAATTTACAGAATGAATTAACAAAATGTTAATAATCAACTATTGCCATTATTACTGGCTATTCACCTATGACAGTTGGCTATTAATGTATACTCTATTATACAATATCACATTCATTATTTGCTTATGCATTAAGGATTAGTGCATTGTCAATTTATCAATATAAAAGCATTAATTAAGTGTAAATACATGCTTATTTGTAACCATTATAGTAAAGTATTAAAGTACTAGTTTCCTAGCTAGTAAAATGTCTGTTCAAATAATTGTTTCTGCAAAGCTACTTTGTGACAATGCCCAATGTTAAAAGCGCTATATAAATAAAAATTGAATGAATGAATGAAACAATATGGCCTCATTTTATAATATTCTCATGGCTTTAATATAGTACACCTAAATGAATGATGGTACAGTTTTCTGTACTTAATAAAGAAATCACTGATGAGTAAATTTTCTGCTTTTCTGTTGTATTCTCTTTGCAGACTCATCTCTTACATCTTAAAAATGCCCTGGTCGCTAAGTCAGTTCCTAAGACGCTACGTGACACGCCGCCGAAATAAGCAAATCCGTTTGATAACCAAAGACGGACACTGTAACATTAAACATGGCAAAATGAAATACAGCACCTGCTTCGCCTACATGCATGACATCTGGTCCACCTGTGTGCAGATTCGTTGGTATTCCTTAACATTCTTCTATGTGGCCTCCTTCATTTTCAGTTGGTTTATCTTCACACTTATCTGGTACTGGGTTGGCCGTAATAATGGAGACTTGTGGTGGCAAAACCAAACAGCTAATCACAGTGCATGTGTACTTAATCTCTATGACTTAAAAACTGCATACCTCTTTTCAGTGGAAACACAGCTGACTATTGGCTTTGGCTATAGAGTGATTACCCCATATTGCCCTAGTGCAATTGCTGTCTTCATGGTTCAGGTTCTTGCTGGTATCGTCATTGCCTGCTTCTGGTGCGGTGTACTTATAGCCAAAATTTCCTTGCCCAAGAAAGTAGCCAAAGCCGTCACTTTTAGCGAGACGGCTGTTATCTGCTTTAAACAGGACACGCTCAGTTTACAGATACGTGTGGCCAACATTCGCAAAAGCTTGCTGCTCGGCAGCCAAATCTACGGCAAGCTGATTAGGACAAGAGTCACACCTGAAGGAAAAACCTTCATTATGGAGCAGGTCAATATTGACTTCCTGGTGGATGCTGGGAAGGACAACTTGTTCTTTGTCTGCCCCTTAACCTTATATCATGTCATTGACAAGGCAAGCCCATTCTACCAAATGGCTGTGGACACTCTGCATCAGCAGGACTTTGAGTTAGTGGTGTTTTTGGATGGCACAGCTGAGTCCACCAGCTCTTCCTGCCAAGTCAGGACTTCATACCTCCCTCGGGAAATCATATGGGGCTACAAGTTCCTCCCCATTGTCTCACGCAGTAAAGAGGGCAAATATCGCATAGACTTCTCCAACTTTGACAAAGTGGAACCTGTACCAACTGCTCACTGTGCATACTGCTACCATGATTTGAATGGCCACCATAACTTCTCCAAAGATGGGGTCGATAACGCAGGTTTTGAAGTGATTGAAATTGACAGTCAAGTCAATCAGTCATGTTCTGTGAATACATGAATGGCACATGTTTATGTTTGATTTAATTGTGGGAGACACTTTGTAATAAGGGGCTATAAAAGTGGTATGAGCAAAAGACACAAGTTGTAACTATGAAGTGAAATGTGTAGCCAAAAATGGAAAGCATAAAGTGTCTATTATATTCTAATGAAATATGATTGTGTATCATAATTGCTGAAACACAAATTGGCAAAAGCTTCCATCAATAGCTTTAAATTGTTTGGTCCTTTTTCTTTTCTTTTCTTTTCTTTTTTTAAGTATACAATGCATACTTTGTGGATCACTGTTTACACTGTAATATGTTCCACATTCTGTTGCATAATAATGTAAATATAAAGTAAATAAGCAATTTCCACAGACTTTTTTTTTTTTTTTTTTTTAGAATTTCAGTCAGTATATCAGAAGAATGAACGCATTTGTCAATGTTTTCCTGGGGTATAGAAATGAGATTGCACAGCTATAAAGTCCCTTTGTGATACATCGTAAAACAAAAGAGGTTTCAGTACAAAGCCTGTTTCCCTCTGCCAGGACATTAGGGCTTTTAAGTATATAGATCTTTTAGCCAGATGACTACAGATGTACCCAAATAAACATTGAAATGATTGCAGAAGCACAAATACTGTAATGATCGTTATCTCTGGATTTAAATATAGGCCTATAAAAACCCTGTGGTCTGAACTGAAGTCAATGTCAGCATGCACAAGTCTAAAATACAGCAGAATTTGAAATGTTCTTCATGGAGGAGTGTGCAAGTTCTTCCACCTTGTTAGACATCAGCTTAAGTGATTATTGTTGTTATATTGAATTATTGGACTAAAATATGAAATGTATCTAATACTACCATCAATATTTTGATGATTCTATGGATTAACCTGGCTAGCCCTAACCAGTACTGTTATAATCTCCTGTTATAAATGGCCTGCTTTACCATTGCACATAACTTAATATTAAATCATTAATTAATCCACTGTAACCACTTTGTCTTGGTCAGGGTTGTGGAGGACGCACTGCTGGAATACATCCTGGATGGGTCACTTAGTCTATTGCAGTGCACTTACCGTTTCCCAACATTGTGACGGCTTAATTGTACAATAATGAGTAATCCAGTGTTGAAACTGTATACATGTTTAGCATTGTGTTCAAAACACCTCATAATACTGTATGTCTTAGTTTTTATTCACAATAAAGTTTTTCTTTTTCACAGCTATGGTCTGAACATTCAGGACATTCAGAATCACACAAATAAATACGAATACAACTGAAGTTCGTATATTCCCAGATCACAAAAAAAAAAAAAAAAAAAAAAAAAAAAAATTCTAAAAGATTTCTCCAATTGTTTGATGTACACACAAAAACTAGAACAACATAAAGCAGATTTTGAATGAAAAAATGGTCATATTAAAAATTATTAGTAGTTAGGTTTCAAATAATGACAATAATTACAGTGTGAAAAGATAAGTAATAAAGGAAGTAAAAAATAAAATGAATACATTAACTAACAAACATGTACTTAACGTGGTCGTTATTCAAGCATGAATTTATAAGACTCATGGCAGAGTTAAGGTTAGCTCTTCATTAGTTTCTGATTAGTACATGCTTTAACTCATCATTAGTTCATATTTAAGTAAGTATTTTTTCAGGTACTAGTGCATGATTATTTATGTGCTGTTAGTGTAGTATTAACACGTGTGTTCTTCTTACTGCGCCAGGATGATGTATACACATACAATAAATTAGACTATAGATGGAAAAAGATGAGGGCAATACCCAAATTTTAAAGCCTACTTTTTTGTCTGTCTCAGAGAGTAATGTGATACAAACCAGATCAGCAGAGTGGATCATTTGTAAATGAACTAGTAGAGTGCATGCAGCCTTCTCAGCATATGTTTCCTGGCAATACACTCCTTGCCTATAGGTTATTTTTTCTACTTATTTACATGGAAATAATGGCTGTCAACATCTGTGTTTTACGTCTACATAGCACATAGGTTAATAATATGTACACTACCGGTCAAAAATTTGTGGACGCTCGACTGAAATGTTTCTCATGATCTTAAAAACCTTTTGATCTGAAGGTGTATGATTAAATGTTTGAAATCGGTGTTGTGGACAAAATATAATTGTGACAACATATTCATTTCTTTCATTAGAAAACTAACATTGTATTTACAATTTTCTTTTTTTTAAACGGACGACTTGGAGCGAAATATTCTGAAAAGGAGTCAGTAAGTGTGTAGCATAGGTGGGAACTCCTTTAATACGGTTTAAAAAGCATCTCAGGGAAATTCCTCAAGAAACCGGTTGAGAAAATGCAGAGAATACATTTCTGTAAATTCTAGGCAAAAAGGGGATCTACTTTGAAGATGCTAAAATACTAAATTATTTTGAATTATTTTGGATTTTTTTTTTCCAACAAACAACATAATTCCCACAGTTCCATTTGTGTTACGCTCATGTTATTATTTTGATGTCTTTATTATTATTCTAAAATGTGGAAAAAATAAATAAAGAATATTAAAAAATACATTACAAAATTTTAATGTGAAAATTAAAATTTTCAATAGTTTTGGACATGTCAAAGATAGATTAAAGTTTATATGCCTATAAGCATATAATGGCATAGTAATTCCTATCTTAGTATTATAAAAGCTAACTGGTCCTTCTTGTATTTGTGAATATGAACTTGACCAGCTCCTGGTGTTGACGCCAGCATGACACAAATGTTTTAAATTATAATCCATCAGTATTGTTAATCATATAAAACAACAAGTTGTTTGCAAAATAATCTTTATTGCACATTTTTGACAATATCACAATCAAGTAATCACTGTATTATACAGTATTACACAATATAGTAAAAATAATGCCTTCTAAAAGAAATACCCTAACCTTTACACACTTTAATTAATTATATAACTAATTTATATATATATATATATATATATATATATATATATATATATATATATATATATATATATATATATATATATATATATATATATATACAACAACAACAACTATTTTACAGAAAGAAATCTACACCAAATCTAGCTACACTGAATATATAGACTATTATTTAAATATACTAAAATATCCATTTATCTCTTTTGTACACTTCTCATGTATCTTAGGGTTAACCTTTTTTTTTAATGTCCCTTGAATGTATTTTGGAACTACTACATTGGCTCAAACATTTCCAATGACGCTGCTCAATTAATTAACATTTCAAGGGGTTACAAGTTAAAAGTTTTTATGAATACTTCGTAAATTTATAGATGATTGTCTACCACTCAATCCTTGATCATCAGTGCTGTATCTTGAGTCACAATTATGGGCTGTCTCATTGTTGAAGCAATAGGCACAATGTGGTGTTAGTACAGGTACCACTCTAGCAAACTCAGAAAAGTCCACACAGTATGTTCCGTCCTTGCTACGAGTTATGATGGGGAAAAAATCATAACCCCACATGATCTCTCGAGGAATGTATGATGTTCTGACCTGGCAAAAGAAGTTGGTGGACTCATCTGTGGCATCAAGAAAGACTACAAGCTCAAATTCTTGCTGTTGAAGAGTGTCCACTGCCATCTCATAGAATGGGCTTGTCTTGTCGATCACATGATACAGGGTCAAAGGGCATGCAAAGAACAAGTTGTCTTTCCCAGCATCTACTAGGAAATCAATCTTGATCTGGTCCATAATGATAGTCTCACCTTCAGGTGTGACAGTCGTTCTAAGCAATTTTCCATAGATGTGACTTCCAACCATCAAAGTTTTGCGAAGATTGGCCACTCTGAGCTGCAAACAGAGGGTACCATTTTTGGGGGCGATGACAGCCGTCTCACTGAAATTGATTGTTTTTGCTCTTTTCTTAGGCAAGGAAAATTTGGAAATAACAATTCCACACCAGAAACTTTTAATGATTGTACCAATTATAGTCTGGATAACGAGAAGGGTGATGGCATCTGGGCACAATGGAGTGATGACTCGAACACTGTAGCCAATAGTCATCTGAGTTGTTAGGGAATAAAGGAAGGCAGTGGTCAAACCATAGACATTAATTACACAAGGTTTATGGTCAGATGAAGGGTATTGCCACCACAAATCTCCATTACTGTAGGCAATCCAATACCATGTTAGTGAAAAAAAAAACCAGCTGAGAAGAAAAGAAGCTGTGAATAAAATCATGACAAAACTCCAGCGAAGCTCCAAGATGGTGGTCCATAAGTCTAGCACATAGGCAAAACGATTGCTGTACTTCACATGGCCATATTCAATATTACAGTGACCATCTTTGGTCACTAGGCGGTTCCGGTGAATCCGACGCTCTTCCAAGTAGTCTCTGACCAACTGTGGCATGGAACGTGTCATTTTCAAAGTAGATGGATATACTCAGTCTGGAGATAAAATACAGAAGCTTTTTTAAAATAGTGCACTGATTATCAAATTTATCATTTATGAAATTATCATTCCTTCAAATCTTTTTATTGCAGAAGTAAATATAAAAAAAAAATGGACTGGCAATACAGTCATTAAAGTATTTACTCTTTTGAGAAGAGTCAGCAGTTGTACCGCAAGCACTAAACGTATAGCTTACACTCAACAACATCTTTTATAGTGGACAGAAAACTAAAATTAAATGAAATGTGTGATTTGTTTAAACATATAAATACAGTTGCGGTTCATTAAAAAAAATAAATTAGTCAGATAGGTAACTATAAAAGAATTTCCACACATGCCTTCTAATAGATGTAAGATCTCTTACATTAAATTATGCCACTGCATTTATAACGTGAAAAGACACTAAACACACCACATAGACAATGAGCTCTGGAATCAACCTTGCAAGACAAAATAAATGGAGAACAATTCTACACAGAGACAGTAAAGTGAAATGTTCAGTGCAGGCAGTATATACAATATAGAGCTGAACTTACCTGCTGTATTTTTATAGCTTCTGTCCTCTGTCTTGAAACCCTTCAAAGAAACAAGAATGTGTTAGAAGGCTATTGTTTTAAGCAGGAATTGTAAGGATCATCATAACAGTATAATCCTGTCGCGCTTTCTCCTTTTTTCCGTAATTCACACACAACTTTCAAAACTGTCTCTGACTTCATATTCCATGACTCTTAGGTTTCTTATTGTCCCCTCCTACTGTTAAGGCTGGACTCGATACGTATAACATTTATCTGTATACAAATTCGTGTGTTTATTTTTTTTTTTACCACAGGAAAGCAGGGTGGATTTACACAACATGCTTTAGAGTAAGCAACACTTTGCTGTGTTTTGGTTGTCAGGACATGCCAAGTCCTTCTGAGAATTCAGTCAGAAAACGTCTAGCCTTTTCAGTTACTGAATCTAAGTCATGCAAGCAAAACAGAAAACCAAATCATCCGTCTATTTTGTAATTGTGTTGTTGCTGGCACATAACCAGCATGAATTCCTGAGACATGAACAAAAACAAACACAAAAGCCTATTAAGCTGCAAATAATATTTAAATGCAGCAAGATTAGACTCTTCTTGAATTTGATACAGCAACCTGTTCAGCTGTAATGAAATTTTTGAACGGGTACACCTAGAAATTTACTAGCTGTTTTGGTCAATCAGTCTACACATTTTTCTGTGGTCACTTTTCAGGTACACCTTCCAGGTAACTGCACTTTGTAGGTAGACAATGAATGAGTGTGAATCCGATACACTCGTATCACATGCACAATACTATTAGAATGTTCCACCACTCAAATATATCTGGTCAGCACGCATACTGTATAGTGTTCCCTTTTCACGTATGGACAGTGGAGGTGGGGCTGAGAAACTGTCCATAGTAACTACTGGGCTATAATTCTCATACCTGTTTGTGATAATAAAAGGGACAATGACTGTGTATAATGATACTCCGTACAGAAAATCTGTTGTTTTTCCACTACAGGGAGGATGGATTGGCAGCATAGTACAAAAAACTCTCAGAGAATAGGCTAAATGTATAATGTGTCTCTGTTCACAATGTATAATGCGTCTCTGTTTTCAATAGGAAAACTGGGTGGTTTCTCAGCATGTACATAAAGTTCCCAGAGAAGCTCCCATGTTTCTCTGTAAACAAAGTGAATTGTTTTCCTCACTACAAGAAGGGGATATGGATTTAAAAGATATAGTAAAATCTGCAGTATACTGAGAATTGGGGCTGCCATTTATGCGTAAATATTGAATATTTTTGCTAAGGAGGCGTGACTGTTGATTTTCAAACGATTCTGTGTATTTGTCTTTGTTTATTTAACTGGTGCTCATTTGAATCCATCAATGTATTGTTTTGTTATGTTCACATAAGTTAATGGAAATAGACAATGGGTCATACTTGCCCACTTACAAATAAATGGATTTATAAGATGATGTTTCAAACATGAATTTAAAATGTCTGTTAATATTGACAAGAAATAGCATAAATAATCCAATAAGACAGAAAAACTTTTTTTTTCTTTTTTCTGTTAGCTTGCACCTTCACTTTTCCGCATAATTAAAATGGCACTCTATACTGGTGTATGCCTGAGAGGTAGAATCAAGTGCATTTTGATTTGTGTGTTTCAAGGCAAGATGGCAAGTTGTTTGTTCTGCCAAGTCTAGATGGACATGATCAATGCCTGAATTGTCTGGGTCCTGAACATCTGTGACAGGCATTTATAAAGTCCTGCCCTAACTGCAGCATACTGTAGTGCCATTTGTGGTGAGCAAAATGCACCTCTGGCACAAGCAACATACAGTAAATTAGCTGTAGATGCTGCTAAGAAGAAAAACGATAAGCTCCTTCATGTGTTGCAGTTTCAGATTAAAGGAACTGGCAGCAGGCATGGGCAAATGCAAAAACTGTTAGAATAAATGCAACAGCGCACTGAACTTCAAAACTCATGACTCACATACAGAGACAGACCCTGAGGTGCTTTTATTAATATCTAATACTGTGAACCTGAGGATTACTTTTGTAGAGAGCGCTGGTAGCTTGACAATGAAGGAGAATGAAGTGATAATGTGGTGTCATATTGTAGTATCAACAAGGAAGAAACATGACCAGGATGAATCGTTTAAAACAAAATGTTTGCTCTTTTATTGGCAACACACTTGCAGTAAAAAAAAAAAAAGGAGAAAAATCCTGTGAAAATGGTGAACACAAACAAGATAATATGCTGGGATAACATCTGTGGCAGCCTTCAAAAACCCTTCACATGGTAATTTTTTAACATTATATATACTTTTGTATGTATCTCAAGCAGAAATAAATCGCTAGCATTTTAGAATCTGGTTATCCCGAAAGAGAAAACGTGGAAAATTGCATAAAACAATGTAATTCCAATTCAACTGAAAGATGCCCAGCTTGCCTTTATATGTATATTCTACTTATGGAAAACAACATTATTGCCAAATAGTAAAGAATTAGGAAATAATTTCTCACATTAATTTGTCAGCATCATACACTTTAGTTTCATCATCTGAGGTAAACGTCACTCACGGCATTTGACAAACTGAACCCTGTCATCATCTCTTGCCTCTCAAGAGTATGCAAATTTATGCCTACTGTATTGCAGCACAGCAATGCTACACATTTGCTGGAGGACTGAAGAGTACTTGCCTGATCAGTGGACACTGTGCCATTGTGCTTTTTGATGGTAATACAGTTCAACCACACAAAATCTGGTGCACAAGATCACGTCATTAGATTCAGTATAGCCTTTAATATGAATTATATTTATATGTGGCAACAATTAATTCTTGATAATGCCCACTATCTTAATAATATAAAGGTAACAAAACCATATCTCAACACAAATTGGTACTCAAGCAAGTGTAGTGGGTGTGGGCTTTAACTGTGATTCAAGGCCACTAGTATAAATACTTTCTCATTGGTGAACTAGTAGGCACAGGGTGTACTGTGCGTTCCCCTCTTTGCTGTGGGAGATAATAGGGAGAAAATGGTAGCCCCACGTAATCTGTTTAGGGATGTAGGATCTCGTCACTTGACACGAGAAACTGGTGGATATATCAGCACTGTTCATTACACACCCCAAGCTTAACACTCTCTATAGGAAAAGGATACAAAATATGTTGAACAGTACGGAGTCAGAATTTGTTTCTTCAATCAAAAATAAAATAACTGACAATACAAGGGGCTATATAATTCATTCTAAATGAAATGAATTCACAATGAATATCTTGATGATAAATCTGTTTGAACTTAGGTAACCAAACAGTTACAGATATGATTGGTCAGTCTGAACCTGATATCCTTTAAAGCAGGCAGTAGCACAAGAATAAGCTAGCGTCCTCATTTGGAGTTTGGAGTTCTACAGGAATCACAACGAAAAAGGTGTGTTGAGCGTGGAACCTACCTGTTAAACAAGTTTCCCTGTGGACATCCAAGAGTTTGGTAAACAGGTAGATATATCCCAAAATTTCTGGTGATTCTCTCTCTCTCTCTCTCTCTCTCTCTCTCTCTCTCTCTCTCTCTCTCTCTCTCTCTCTCTCTCTCTTCCATCTATCATTCTCATTCTCACTGTAGCTGATATCGGTGTCCTGACGCAGGGCTTTGCATCCAAAGTTGTACACAAGATTCTGTTGTTTTCCACTAAGTGGATTTACACATGGATTTACATAGTACACAGTTGTAGTTGGTCATGGTCTTGCTCATGTCTGTTCTTGAGCATGACTCATTCGGGCTTACCACATTATTAACAGACAGTTTGTGAATAAAGTGAAGCATGATAATGCTTATTTCAGTAACCTACAGTACATTGTAGCTTTAAGAACATCCTCTTAACTTAACTTTCCTGAGCACTGTAATGTTCAAAAGGAAAACTGCTATACCTTGATTGCCATTGGTTAAAAGATGCTTTTTTCATGTTTACATAATCAAAATTCTGAATTTTCATCATAAGTGAAAGTGTAAAAGTAATTATTAATAATTATTAAGTATTTCTTTCGGCGTCTCCATGTAATATTAAGGTTAACATTGGCAAACTCTACAAAACACTTAAGGAGTTCTGATATTCCTGTCCATTCAGTGTTCAGACAATATTTGATATAGCAGTATTGGTGAAAGATCTGTAGTATGGAGATAATTCACTCTTTTTTGGTTTTAGAAAATAGGATTTTTTTGTGATATTGAGTTGATTAATTTTCTAAATTTCCTCCCTACTGAAGAAAACAACTGACTATTGTGTGCAGGTCATGTGTCATGGTAATAGGATCCTAACCACCTAACGATCTAATGACCATTCAATGTTAGTTCTTTCCTATTCAATTTGAGATATTCTTTTAAAATAAATGAGAAGACTAAGAAGACTTTGCTCCAATAAGCCATAACATTACAACCACTGAAAAGTGAAGTGAATAACATTGATTATCTCATTATGGCAACTGTCAAGGGGTGGGATATATTAGGCTGCAATTAAACAGTCAGTTCTCAAAGTTGACGTGTTGGAAGCAGAAAAAATGGGCAAGCGTAAGGATCTGAGTGTCTTTGACAAGTGCCAAATTGTGATGGCTAGACGACTGTGTCAGAGAATCTCCAAAAAGACAAGTCTTGTAGGGTGTCCCTGGTATGCAGTGCTAAGTACCTACCAAAAGTGGTCGAATGAAGGGCAACCGTTGAACCGGCGAATGGGTCATGAGTGCCCAAGGCTCACAGATGTGCATAGGGAATGAAGGCTAGCCTGTATGGTCCAATCCCACAGAAGAGCTACTGTAGTACAAGTTGCTGACAAAGTTAATGCTATCTATGATAGAAAGGTATCAAAACACACAGTGCATTGCAGCTTGCTGTGTATGGGGCTGTGTAGCTGCAGATCGGTCAGAGTGCCCATGCTGACCCCTGTCCACTGCCAAAAGTGCCTACAATAGGCAGTGAGCATCTGAGCACAATGGACATTTGAACTGGCCCATGGAGCAATGGAAGAACGTGGCCTGGTTTGAAGAATCACATTTTCTTTTACATCATGTGGACAGACAGGTGCATGTGTCGCTTACCTGGGGAAGAGATGGCACCACCATACACTATAGGAAGAAGACAAACCAACGGAGGCAGTCTGATGTTCTGGGCAATGTTCTGCTGAGAAACCTTGGGTCCTGGTATTCATGTGAATGTTACTTTGACACCTACCTAAACATTGTTGCAGACCAAGTACACCCCTTCATTTCAACGTTATTCCCTAATGACAATGACCTCTTTCAGCAGGATAATGCGCCCTGCCACACTCCAAAAATAGTTTGAGGAATGGTTTTAGGAACATGACAAAGAGTTCAAGGTGTTGATCAAATCCCCCAGATCTTAATCCGATCAAGCATCTGTGGGATGTGCTGGAAAAACAAGTCTGATCCATGAAGGCCCCAACTTGTTACTTTAAAGAATCTGCTGCTAGCATCTTCGTGCAAGATACCACAGCACACCTTCAGAGGTCATATGGAGTTCAGTATGGGTCAGAGCTGTTTTGGTGGCACAAGGGGGACCTACACAATATTATGCAGGTGGTTTTAATATTTTGGCTGATCGGTGTATATGTCATTCTACTTGTACAAGAACATTATTTTTAATGCCAGATTTATTTGTGAACTTAGCTGAAGCCTCATTGAAAAAGTCTATTGTGTAAATCTGTAGGGAGTAAGAAATATATATTACCTAAACTCATGTGAATCACAATAGGGTCCATGTAGCATAGGCAGGCATGCATTTACTTAACTTTGTTACAAGTCAACATTATCAAAGGTATTAGAATTAACATTGTGTTCCTGTAATAATTTTTGACTACTCTGTTTAACTGATTGTGCTTAATCCCAACCCAAAAGAAAAGTTCAGGAATAAAAAGCTCTTTGTTTCCAACAATTAGCCAAAATGTTATTGTACAAATTTAATAAATAAGTCTAAAATTTAATTAATTGTATTGTGTTAATAAAGCAAATCTGTTCTTAGGGTTTGTTCTTAGGGTTTGTGGAATTTATTTACAGTTAAAGGGGTCCTAAAAAGTTGCAAATATTTTCAGAAGTCCTGAGCTACAGAAAAAAAAAAAAAACTCTGTTTCTACAGTTTCAAAGTGTTTTTATGTTCTGTCTCCAGGTTTATCTCAAGGTACACTGAAAATGGCATGCCCCTTTCCACAGTTGCTCAGAGAATACCTGGCTTATCGCCGGATACAGAGAAATCGTGTGGTGACCAAGGATGGCCACTGCAACATTGCATATGGTAGTGTGAGACACAGCCAATTTTTCATCTACTTTCTAGACCTATGGACCACCTTAATGGACATGCGCTGGCGTTACGTTATCTTTCTCTTTGGAGCCTCCTTTGTGTTTGGCTGGTTCTTCTTTGGACTATTCTGGTATTGGGCTGCTTTTGCTAATGGTGACCTATACTGGCAAAGCCCATCTGATGACCATCAGCCTTGTGTAGAGAATGTTTTTGATATGACTGGTGCCTTCCTCCAGTCTATAGAGACTCAGATGTCCATCGGTTATGGTTATCGACAAATCACTCCATTTTGTCCTAGTGTCCTCACCATTTTCACAATTGAGGCTGTATTTGGGACGGTGATAATCTGCTTTTGGTGTGGGGTGATTATGACTAAAGTTGCCCGAGGGAAAAAAAGAGCCAAAACTATCAGTTTTAGCCAGATGGCTGTTATCTCCTCCAAAAAGGACAATCTCTGTTTGCAGATCCGAGTGGCCAACATGCGCAAATCTTTGATGATTGGGAGTCAGATCTATGGCAAGCTTCTTAAAACAACTGTCACCCCTGAAGGTGAGACCATTATAATGGACCAGATCAGGATAGACTTCATTGTAGATGCTGGAAAAGACAACCTTTTCTTTGTCTGCCCATTGACCCTGTACCACATCATTGACCAATCCAGCCCGTTTTTTCAAATGACAGTAGACACCCTTCACCAGCAGGAGTTTGAGCTTGTGGTGTTTCTCGATGGCACTGCAGAGTCCACCAGCTTCTCCTGCCAGGTCCGAACTTCCTACCTTCCTAAAGAGATCATGTGGGGGTATCAGTTCCTCCCTATCATCTCACGTAGCAGAGAGGGAAAGTATCATGTAGATTTCTCCAACTTTGCCAAAGTGGCTCCTGTAGATACAGCACCTTGTGCCAGTCATTATGCCAAATCCCCTGACAGCTTCAATCCTTACAATACTCCCACTGACAGTGACAGGCTTCAGGAGATGGAAGTTAAAGACCAGTCTAGTGCTACCAATATGTAATGCATATAAGTTTACTTTTTTTTTTTTTTTTTTTTTTTTTTTTAAACATTGCTCTTGCCATAGGGATGCTTCCTTTTTATGTGGATGATAGAAATATGAGCTATTCACAGTATGTAGTATTGCATTGCCAATTTTGTAATTTTTATCTTAAATAATGATGTTTTCAGTGCAGCGAGTACCTTTGCCACATCACATTTCCAGGCTTCCTTATAGTAGGTGGATTGACTACTGTAAAATACACCTATGTCTGAAAGAGTGTGTGAATGTCTGTGTCTGCATGGTTCCCTATTATGGAGTAGTTTCCCATCCAGGGCATATTCCTGCCTCAAGCCCAGTGTTCAAAGGATCAGTCCTGGATCCATTGTGACCCAGACCAAGATGGCTGACTCAATAATGAATGTTTTACACCCTTTTCTTTGACAGACAAGATACACTTTAGACAGCTGCACACTCCATTTGCTTCAATATTATGTGTTATAATATTAATGTTATGCTCAATGCTCTAAGACTGACTAGACATATTACAAAGATAATACAAGTTTATTCAGCCGATGCAGCCGATGTAGTAAGACTTGGCTGCATTTCTGAACATTTTGGTGTTTGTTTTCTCAAGTTATCATTGTGTTGTTTGTATAATATTTTATTACTAGCAATTGCTGATTGGTAAAGTTGAGCTATTAGAGAATATGATTAGGTAGATTAATATCCATTACAGTTTATTAGGAATTTTAAATAGGTACTAAATGTATTAGATAAATATCCATCACAATGTATGTACTTATGTAAGGCTTCTATCTAAAATACCAGTAAATGATATTTAAAAAAGTCACAGTCTCTTCATTTTATTTGTGTTACAGTAAATGATCTACGAATTAAGTAAACTAGTGTTTATTTGTGATACACAGTAATGGACACCCTGATTAAATATTAAATACTTTTTTTATTCCTTGCTCAGCTGCAAGTGGGCAGAAAAGGCGAAGCAATGGCGAGATTGGAGAAATTTTGACTCCATGCATCCATACACGATGAGCAATATGCTATATACATACACGTAGCACCTCTTAGGGGCAGATTTGTGTCTTTTATGACACATACCTACACACAAACGTTTTTCCCCTAAAGCAAAGCAAAACTTACATTCTGAAAACTAACAATCGAGATGTACAGTATATAAACAATGTTGAAGCTTATGATGTGCAAATCAAGATGAAATCAGTTGATGTTTTTCCATAATTCTCCTAAATTTTCCTAAAATAAAACTAAAACAACAACAAAAAACACATTCTATATTGTTAGCAAAACATACTATATATCCCCATCCATCCACATTCATATGGTGTTCCATGTTTGTAGAAATAAAACACCTTGGGGCATGCTGTTATCAAAAACAGGGTGGCGGATGCAACCAGACAAGCTGCAGAGTTAACTTGACAACACATTACATAATGTATTCTTTTTTTAATTACATATCAACACATCATACTTTTTCAGCAGTTTATAGTTATGCTCAGTGTTGTGGAACGTCTGTGAAACAGGTTAGTTCCAGTTATGCACTTGTGTTAAAAATCTTGTATGGTAGCATCACTTGCATTGTTCTCTGCTTGACGTATCGCTTTGCTTGTATTTCCTCGTTTGTAAGTCGCTTTGGATAAAAGTGTCTGCTAAATGAATAAATGTAAATGTATAGAAACTATAAACAGTCATTACCTCACTAGCTTCTCTTATCTTTTATAATGGGTAGGTCTAGAAGGTAGACAAAGGGATTGCTGTACCTCACATGACCATATTAGACATGTCAGTGACCATCTTTGGTCACCAGGACGTGTTGGTGAATATGGTACTTCTCCAAGTAGTCTCTGATCAATATGGCAGGATACAGTATGTATCATTTTCAAGGTCCATTGGGGATAGGGTTAAGGTTAGAAGCATTTTTGAAACATTGTTCATTATCATTTCATCATTTATGAAGGTTATCAATCATTTAGATAATGTTCCAGGAGATAGTGAGTCAAGCCACCTGGACTGGCTTTATAGTCATTTCATCTGTCTCTTCTGCAACGCTTCAGTAGTTATACCACATGTACCAAATGTATAGCTTGCACAAAAACAACTTCTTTTTGAACATTTTTTTTATTAACAAGAGTCTAAAATAAAGCAAAAACAAATAAAAACAAGTGTTATTTAAGATCAGTCCAGTTGGAGTTCCTTAAAAAGAATGAAAGCATACAAGAGAGAGAACCACAATGGAATTAAAACATGCCCTCTTATAGATGCATAGAATGTGATGGCATTAGACGTTTATCCTCTAGTATTACAAGAAAAATTCTAGAAAAAGTTTTAAATATAGCCCACTAGCCTACTTTAGCATTTTAAAAGATATTTTTCTTTTAAAAAAAAATGTTTTTGCTAACACTTTATTTCGTTAAGCATGTTACAATTTGTCTTTTTATAAGATGCAAGATACATTAGACTAAAACAAGAAATGTATTCATAAAACTGTATCTGTAGTAGCTGGAATATGTTTAAAACAAACAGACAAAAAAAAAAGAGAGAGAGAACCCAAACAAATACCTGGAGGTTGATTTCTGGAGTCAACGTGGTAGAACAAGATAAACATTGCGCAAATCTAAATGAAGATAAGACAGGATAAATCAAGAGTAGTTATATTGTGATCTCTGTGTTAGAAAGACAGTGAAGTGTAAACTTCAGTGGAAGCAGTAAAGTGTTAGTATTGTTTACAGTGTCAAACTTGTATAGTTTACAGCAGTGGTCACCAACCCTCATCCTGGAGATCTACCTTCCTGCAGGTTTAATCTCCAACCAAAATCTAACACACCTGTTTTAGTTGATCAAGAACTTCTTGACGCAATGATTAGATGGTCAGGTGGGGACATTTATGGTTGGAGCTAAAGTCTTCAGGAAGGTAGATCTCCAGGAACAGGGTTGGTAACCACTGGCTTAGATTGTTAGAATTTACCTAGTGTAGATATGCTTCTGTCAGGAATGGAATGTCATACCATTAAAATCTAGTCCTCCTTTTTTTTCTAATTCCCACTCTACTTAAAAAAACTAACTTCATATTCTTTAACTATTTAGTTTCCTGTTGTTCCCTCCTACTAGTAAGGCAGGCCTTATAATATACATATGTATAAATATAATCTCTATTTACCTATAC
The DNA here is from genome assembly GCF_001660625.3 of Ictalurus punctatus. NCBI lineage: Eukaryota > Metazoa > Chordata > Actinopteri > Siluriformes > Ictaluridae > Ictalurus > Ictalurus punctatus. The sequence continues at coordinate 29,514,588 of NC_071284.1, forward strand.
ACAAAATCAGTTTTTTCGCACTACAGGAAACAGGGTAGATTTACACAACATGATGTAGGACGTAACATGGTACGCAAACTCATGTTCATTCTCAGAATTCACTCAGAAAATATCTAGCCCTTTCTCTTATTTAGGCTCAGTCATGCAAGCAAAACATTGACCTAAACCTTCATCTGCTGTACTTTATAATTATGTAGTTTTGGGCATGTAACAAGTCTGAAACACAATACACATAATACACAAAAGCCACTTAAGCTGCAAATCATTTTCAAATGCATCAAGATTGCTATATAGTTGTCTTGAAATTGATAGCTGAAATCAGATATTTTAACAGGGACACATACTGTAGACCAACCAATTTTTCATGTACAAAACTGCAGTTTGTGGGTATACATTTACTGACTGTAAGCCTAATACACACTGTAAAACTGAAAAAAAAAATTAAGTTGATAAATGAATTTCTGTAAACCAAATACACTTAAATATAACAAACATTTAATTCAAACTTGTTATATTTAAGTCTGTTTGGCTTAAAGAAATTGATTTATCAACTTAAAATTTTTGAGGTAATTAGTTTCCTCAAATTTTTTGAGTTAAATTAACTTATCTGGTTTTACAATGCACTCATACCTGAAGCACACACATACCCACTACCATGCCAGTACCATGTCAGTGTGAATGCTGTGCTGAGAATGGTCCACTGCACAAATAATATGTGGTCAGCGGTACACATATAGTGGTGGCTTTTCACTTATGGACAGGGAACACAGGGCTAAGAAATACTGCATAGCAACAGATGGGCTACAATTTGCTAACATGACCGTTTTAGCATAAGCGTTTGGACAGGACGGCTCCATGCTAATAACACAAATCATAAAACATCTACTGGATGAACTAATATTTAATTGCAAGATTTAATCTGAGAACCACTGCAGTAAAAAAAAAATGAATATTACAGTTTGATTACTGATGTGAAAGGAAAATATCAAATAATTGTTTGGCCAAAGAGGAACACAGTGTGAAGTTCAACAGATCAAAAATATGTTGACTCTGATTTGTGATTTTGGAGATAATGTAAGGGTAATGTATTTTACCCCACAAACATTAAAAAAAAAAATAAAAAATAAAAAAAAACAATTTACAGCATCTCACATTTTTATTTATTTATTTATTTCATTTATTTATTTTATTTTTTTTGTTAATGCAATAGTCCTGACTATTTCCTACTGACTCACAAGACTGAGGCTTATGAATTCAGATAAAATGACCACTACCAGAAAGAAAGCCTTTCCCTTGTCCTTTCCCCTTCAGTGAATTGGCTTTTCCACTAGTAAAGTTTTAGGTATTTGAGGTGTCTCCAATAGCTAGCAGCGCTGAACCTATTTGCATACCCACAAAGCACACCTGTATGTGAGGTGTACCTGATAAAGGGGCAATGAGTATGTATAATATTTCTCTGTCCACAAGAGCGATTGAAAGGGCACAAAGGAAAGGGCACAAAGCTCCCAGAGAATGGGCTGTAATGCTTCTCTGTTCACACAATTTGTTATTTTTTTCAATATAGGAAAAGTGGGTGAATTTTTCAGAAAAGTACACAAAGCTGCCAGAGAACCACTTTGGCCATGCAGACTGTTTCTCTGTATACAAAGTTTTTGGTTTTCCGCCCAGAGATAATCGATGTTAGCCAAGTAGGTAAATTTAAACACTTTGTTTGAACGAACAATGTATCATTCTTGGGTTTGGTTATGAAGTGTCTGGCTATCCATCTTGAAGGTCATCTTGTAATCAGATCACTCGAGATGGATCTCAATACCAAGTCTAAACTGGGCCTGAGACTGACCTAGTCATTACTCCAGGGACCCTCTGTGAATTACCCAATAAAATGACCCAATAGACTCAATCTAGCATTTGAGTAAAAACAATGGCCTCATTTAGAAGCTGGATATGAACGGATTTGTTTATAAATTGTTAATAGGAGCATTTACACAAGAAATTTGTGTAAAATTTCAGAAAACAACATTTGTATTCTACTTGTTCTCCTGAGGGTTTGTAAATTTATGCATTACTAATGTAGTATTAATATAAACCTCAACTGACTGAGTTCATTAACATGGATTACTGAACTTTTATATATAGATTATACTGTCAAGATTAAATTACTTATTTATTTAACAGTAACCCATGAATTAAGGCAAATAAAACTAATCATTCAACTATGACACAAAGAAATTACAGTACAAATGGAGGACAGGCTGGTCTATTTGCAGAGCGATAAGCAAATGCCTCAGCTCATGGACAATTTTCAGCTCGTCAGTATTTAAACTAGCTCATAAATTGGTTCTATTTGCCAGGGCGTCTTGGTAATGCAGAGCAACACCTTAGATCCAGCACATTGGAAGAGACACTTAAACAATTTAAAACAGGTGCTGTTACACTGCTAAATATTTTTATTGGCACAGAAGTGAGTCAATAATGCCTTTTGCCTTCTTTCGTTGTTTAGAAGTCATTTCTTGTTACCAGCCCTTTGTGCCTTTGAACATTAATGGAGTTTTATATGCATCGGTAAATTCAAATGCACTGTGTCAGGAATGCACCTTGCACTGTATGGCTGATCAACATGTGTATGTCAGTATGAAGTAAATCAGTGTTTCCAGAGCTTTGTAAATCTGGTGGAAATTTTTAGCTTGGTAAGGCTTTTGCAAATATTTAAACACAACTATATTAAAACCAATATTTTTTGACCATTAGCTTGACATATTTTCATTATATAAATATTTACCAAAAATGGAAAATGTTTATTGAATTATTATATGTATAGAGGACATAAAAAGTCTACACACCCATGCAAGGTTTTATGATGAAAAAAAATGAAACCAAGATAAATCATGTTAGAACATTTTACACACTCAGTGTGAAATTACGATGCATAAAAATTTTAAACAATCAGAAAAAAAAACCTCTGAAATATTTTAGGGGAAAAATGCACAATTATAAATGGGTATACATAATAACCATTTGTAATTGGGGCTGGGGCTGTATTCAGAATGAACCAATCACATTCAATCTCATGCTAAAAAAAAAGTAATTATCATACAGCTGCGATCAATGAAATTATTCTGATTAACCCCAACCAGCTGCTTCTGTAGGATTTTCTTAACATCTTCTTGGTTTCATCCAACTGCTGAAGCCATGGTCTGCAAAGAGCTTACACAGATAATGGTCTCACTGTTGAAAGGAACTGAGCAGGAGAGGGGTAAGAAAAATTCAAAAACATTCAATGTACCATGGAACACTGTGTAAGGCCATCATCAACAAGTGGAGAAAATGGAGCAACACAGTAACATCACCAAGAACTGGACATCCCTCCAAAATTTACAAAAAGACAAGACAAAAACTTACCAGGGAGGCTGCCAAGAGACTTACGGCAATATTAAAGGAGCTGCAGGAATATCTGACAAGTACTGATTACTCTCTGCATGTGACAATAATCTCTCATATTCTTCCCATGCCTGGGCTGTGGGGTAGGGTGTCTAGATGGAAGTCCTTTCTCACAAAAAAAAAAATCCAAGCCTAACTAAATCACACCAAACCATGTGGCCAAATATGTTATGGTCGGATGAGACAAATTTCAAAAGGTATAATAATTCCAAAAGGTATATTTGGTCCAAAAAAACCCCCAAAACAACATCACATCAACAAAACAACACCATACCCATGGTGAAGCATGGTGATGGCAGGATCATGCTTTAGTGCTGCTTTTCTTCAGACATAACTGTGGGAATAGCTACAAATACCAGTCAATTTTATTGCAAAACATTCAGGTGTCTGCTAGTAAGCAGAAGATGTAAAGGAATTTCCCCTTTCAGCATAACTTTGACCTAATGCATACATCCAAATCAACAAAGGAATGGCTTAACCAATAGACAATCAATATGTTTGAATGATCTAGGCACAGCCCAGACTGGAATCCACCTAAAATCTGTGGGGTGACCTGAACTGGGCTGTGCATAGGAGATGCATAGGAGATAAAATATTGTCAACCCAAGATATATCACACTGAGAGACTCTTACCCAAAAAGACTGAGTCGTGTAATAAACAGTGCTTCAACAAAATATTAGTTTAGGGTTATGCAACTAGGTTATAATAAGTTTTTATTTTTATTTTTTCCCTATAAAAGATTCTGATTGTTTTTTTCACTTTATTTGTATATTTTACAATTGCACATTGAAGGTGAGAAAAGATGACATGATTTATCTTAGTGTTTATTCTTTTATTTCACAAAACCCTACCACAACAGGGACGTGTATACTTTTTTTTAAATCCATTGTAATTGATATAACTCAGACATAAAAGTACCTTTGAACACAATATTTGTTTTTGTACAAAATGTCAAGTAAAATACATGTATAAAAGGTAACCTTAACCATAGCTGAACTTTGAGCTATTTCATTCTAACAAAGCTATTATTCACTTGATACTTGTGCTTTGTGTGAATTCCTGGGAAAAACATTGTTGTCAGAACACGTTGTTTTTGCCTGTCATCATGGTATAGGCTTGAGTCTCGGTACTCTTTTCCCACAGAGCTATTTCTAACTATTTTTTTAAATGATTAATGATTGATCATTTTTATTTATTAATTATACACAACTAACTGTATAAATACCTATATGAAAAAAAACTTCTTTATTCTTTTGCAAATCTTATGGCTCCAGATACCCATATATATGGATTAGCAGGACTAAGTAGTACAATTCAATTTAATATTAAATTCTGATGCTAAAGTTAAAAGTCACTGAAAATAAAGAAACAAATCTATATCTTAACACAAAACGATTACTCAAACAAATACATAGTCGTTCTGGCTGTACTATGTAATGTAAAGTAATGCAATCTTACAAGTGTCAGCTTTAAATTGGTAAATGGTAATTAATTTAAGTTGAGTAATACAGCTAACTTAATGAAACATGATGACACTGAATTAATCTTGTTAAGAAAACTACATGTTTGGTCTGAATAAAAAATGCATAACTTCATAATAAGCAGCGATCTCCTCGTTAATCTTGGAAAGTTTAATTAAAAAATTATTACTGTTTTCAGGTTTGATCTTCGTTGTATCTGGTAGACCTTCCTGACAAGTGGTCACATATCACAGTCAAAGCCATCATTGTCAGTGCCATCGCCGGAGTGTTGATGTGCTTTCTCATTGTGAAAGCAGTGGGAACAATGTGGACTTTCCACGCGCATAACTTTAGAAAAGTTCGAGAAGTCCACACGATACTTTCCCTCTTTGCTGCGGGAGATAATAGGGAGGAACTGGAAGCCCCACATGATCTCCTTAGGCATGTAGGAAGTCCTCACATGGCAAGAGAAGCTGGTGGATTCAGCAACACTGTCCATAAACACGACAAGCTCAAAGTCTTGATTCTGAAGAGTGTCCATTGTCATTTCAAAGAACGGACTGGTTTTGTCTATCACATGGTAGAGAGTCAGTGGAGAGATGAAGAAGAGGTTTTCATTCCCAGTTTCCACAGTGAACTCAATGTTGACCTGATCCATGATGATGGTTTCTCCTTCAGGTGTGGTTGTTGTTTTAATAAGCTTGCCATATATTTGCGTTCCAATCATCAGTGATTTGCGCAGATTGGCCAGTCGTATCTTTAGACACAGAGTATCTTGTCTAGAGCAGATGACAGCCATCTTACTAAATATGATTGCTTTGGCTCTTCTCTTGGGCAGTGAGATTTTGGCCATTACCACTCCACCCCAAAAGCAGGGAATGATAGTACCAAGGTTAACCTGGAAAACATAGACAGCAATGGCACCTGGGCAAAATGTGGTAATGGCTCGTGCGCCATAAGCAATAAATGTCTGTGTCTCCAGTGAGTACAGAAAGGCAGTGGTAAGGTCATAGACATTAACCACACATGCACTGTGGTTAGCTGATGGGTTTTGCCACCACAAGTCACCATTGGTACCACCGACCCAGTACCAAAAAAGTGCAAATACAAACCAGCTAAGGATAAATGAAGACACAAAAAAGAACATAATAAACGTCCAGTGGATCTCCACTAAAGTGGTCCAAATGTCTTGCATGAAACTGGACCATTTTTTGTACTGTACATTGGAATACTCAATGTTGCAATGGCCTTCTTTGGTCACCAGGCGGTTTTGACGTATCCGCCACTCAGTCAGATAGTCTCTGAGCAACTGTGCTGGAGTGTGTGCCATTTTCAAGACCAAGAACACTCTGTACAGTAAGAGAAAATAGGATATGTTGAAAAAAGTGCAGAGTCAGAAATTTTTCTTCACTCATAAATAAGCTTGTTTAAAATTACAAGTCGTTTCAGGTTTGCAAATTAAATGAATTCACATTGAAGACCTTCATTAGAAGTCCCTTTGAACTGAGCTCATCAAATAGTTGTTGTCTTATTTATTATATGATCTTACTACTAGCACACCAATTTCACAGTGAAATCACAGCAAAAAAAAGTGTAGAGTAAAGAACATACCTGCTAAAAATGTTCCCTTGCGGATGTCCAATAGTTTAATAAAAAGGTCTAACTAGATTTCTGGTGATTTCTCTCTCTCTCTCTGGATCGCTCTCTCTCTCTCTCTCTCTCTCTCTCTCTCTCTCTCTCTGTATTGGCAGTGAACTTTATCTCTCCCACTCCCTGTCTCTTGTTCTCACTCTCAGTGTCTCTAACACCTTTTTATCCCAAATATGTGCTTTTGTATTGTACCCTTAGTCTGGGACATGGATTTAACCAATACGTACTTACAATTGGTCAAGATTTCAGTTCATGTTATGTTATGCTCTTATACCTGTACGTTCCTTAACATGACATTTTTCAGCTCATTACGTATTTTAGGCTTAGTTTTAATAGCATCATGATGTTCCTTTGCTTGTAAATTCAATAGTAAAACACCAGATTGAACAGTGTGTGGGGGAAAAAAAACCTTGATTGTCTTTGGCTGAAAGCTGCTCTTTTTAGTCCTTATATAATTAGACAGAATTAAAGATTGTTAGTGAGACTGTAAAAGTAATTAAATACAGTAGGAGCATTAGGAGAACACCACTGATGTTAGAGAGAGGCAGGAAATTGAATTGCAATGCCTGTCCTTGGCAAACAAACCTCAAAAATCTCTGTGTTCTGGAGTAATGAGACACGTGCATCTCGCAGATTCATTGTCGTGAACCAGTCTTGTGGCTGGCCAGCATTAGTAACAATCTGACAGTCAATGCTGTTTAGTGATTATTTGTCTTATTGGTAGTGTTCAATTATTACAAACATATGGGAAACTAATATACATTTTACAAGAGCTCCTATGGATCAAAACAAGTTGTGATCAGCTTGTTGTTGAACTTCATGAAAGTTTACCATTGCATCTATCTACAGTATGTTAACAACAAGTACAGTATGTGCACAAACATGGGCATTATTGATAAACACTGTTCTCCACATTTGGAATACCTCAAGGTGTAGGCTTTTCCATTTGTTGAGAGAATAAAGTCATCGTAATAATGGCCGTGTATTTACCACTTCAGGTTAATGCTAAGTTAGCACTTGGACACTTACACTCTGCTATAAGCAAGCCAAGCAGAAAACTGCACACCCTGACACCAAACCTTGGAACACCTAATTTTCATCAAACCTTGGAACTCCTAATTTTCATCAAAACATGAAGTGTCCAACCAGCAGCAAGATCACACTCAACAATGTGTACACAAATATGGCAAATGCATATAGGGCTCCTCCCTGCCCCCACCTTGGACATTCTGACCACTTCTTTATTTCTGACCCCACCCTACAAACCAGTCATCAGTAGGACAAAGTCAACATTAAAGACAATTAAAGTATTGATCTTCTGTAGGGGAAATTCCAGATGACATATAGCTGCAAGCAGTGATGACGGGCCCAAGCACTACGGTGCCATCACCACCCAGTGTGTGTGTATGAAAACAATGCCTAGTGAAATGAGTGCTGTAAAGTAAAACACGTAAATATAGAAAGAAAAGAGCATTAAAGTTTGATTTGTTACCACAGAAACACTGTTTAAATATCAAGACTCATGTTTTGACATTAATCTGACCAAGTTTGAAGCGATTCAAATACATGTAAGAAGACTATTTAAAAGTCTGTTTTAAGTGACACACGTCCTGCTGCCAGTTGGTGGTGCTATGACCGTAACTCACAATAGTCACATCCATGTGATCAGCCTTTGTGACCAAGCATACAGCTCAAATTTCATCTAAATCACTCATTGCCTGCAGAAGATATGAGACACTTCCTGTTTCCCTTTATTTTGCCATAAATGTATTGTCTCACCATGTCGAAACCGTTCGAGATATCAAAAACCCCTTCAAAATTTTGCATCCTCATTGTCTTGCCATTATGTTGACCAAGTTTGGTGACAATCATATGAATCCCCTAGGAGGAGTATTTAAATGTTCACCGCATGAGCTTTTCACAAAATCCAAAATGGCTGACTTCTTGTTGGGCGGAGCTAATGATGGTCAGCATGAAAGTTGTTCAGGTCGATGAGAACAATATGTGTACTGAGTTTCGTACATGTACATACTTCACGCTATGTCACTTACCTCCCTGGAATATACTCCCAGAGTGCCTATTGGGTTGAAGGCAGTTCTGGATATCAGGAAAACTTCACCTGGTTATCCTGTGTTCATGGAACCATGCACCATCTTCATGCCTCTCAGTATTGCCAATGATGATGAAATATTCCTCGTGACAACCCCACCCAGTAATCCCGCCTCTGCTTAGACATGGGAGCACCCTGTGTCTTGCACTGATACAGATGGGTAAGGGGTCCAAAGAACAAAAAGCTCTGTGCGGTTGAAGTTGTACCATAAAGTGCATACTAGACACAGTAGGGATCATTGTGCAGATCATAGACCTTCATTCACAGGTTATTTCCAAATTTAGACGAAATACAGTAACCTTACACAGGACCCCTAGGTTTTACCCTAAGGTCGCTCTGGAATCATTCAGCCACCAGTGAGAGAAATAGACAGACACATGTACTCCTATCCCATCATTTATTGCAGCCTTGTGTAGGAAGGTTGATGGAAAAACGGTGGAATGTATTGATCTCGGACTTTCTATAGTGTACCCACAGATCCCTTGTATTGAATTAGGCCATTGCATTAACAATTAGAACCAACACATTAAAGGGACACCTCACATAGACAGTGATATCTGGAACTGACCCTGCAAGACAAGATAAACAGAGAGCACTTCTAAATTCAGGTAAGCCAGGATGAATGTGATCTCTCTATCAGTGAAATAACCATGAAATATTATGCAAACGCAGTAAAGTGGTAGTATGGAATATAATGTTGAGCTTGTTTGCTACAGATATTCTTTTCTTTCTCTCTTCAAACCCATCAATGACACAGGAACATGGTAAAAGTTCTACTGAAAAGTGCATGTCTATTTGTTTTATGTAAGAATCATAACATTATAATCCTGTTTGTTTTGCTTAAAAATAAAAACCCTGTCTCTTAGTTCATAATCCTCACCTATTAGATTTCCTATTGCCCCCTCCTTCTAAGGCTGGACTTGGTACATATAATGTTTATCTGTACACAAAATCACTTTGCTTGTTATTGTTCCACTACAGGAAAGCAGGGTGGATTTACACAACATGCTGCAGGACATAGTTTAGTATAGAAAGCGAAACACGTTAATGTGTTTTCTTGTCAAGACACGTAAACTTATTCTTAGAAATCACTCACAAAACATCTTCTCTTATTTAGGCTACGTCAAGCAAGTAAAACAATGATCTAAATCAGCAATTTACTTTACGTGAGACACAAAAGCTTGTCAAGCTGTAAATAATGTTTGAAGGCAATAGGATCACTTTATACTTAATTTAAATTTGTTCAGCTGAAATCAAATGGTCTAACAGGTAGACATGTACTGCTGTCTTGGTCAAGCAGTCTACTTTTTTTTTTTAAAGTGGTCACTTTCGGGTACACTTAAGGTACAATTACTGGCTATACATTAAGTCTTATACACTCATACAGTCAGTACTTTGCGCTACCTCCCTTTCCCAAGATAACAGCTCTGAGTCTTCTCCTATAATGCCTGATAAGGTTGGGGAATACATGGTGAGGGATCTGAGAACATTCCTCCATACAGAATCTCTCCAGATCCTTCAAATTTCCAGGTCCATGCTGGTGGACTCCCCCTTCAGTTCACCCTACAGGTTTTCTATGGGCTCAAGTCAGGGTACTGGGATGGCTGGTCAGTAAACCACTGTGTTCATTCCAATCTTTGACCCTGTGTTTTTCCTTTGTGTTTTTAACTGGTGTTCATTTGACTCTTTTTCTTTCTGAATTTTTACATGAAAATAGTTAATGGAAATGAGTTGGGTTGTATTTTGTTTTTCTGACTTTTCAGAACCTCCCTTAAAACTTGGGAAAAGGACTACCCATATAGGTAGTAGCTTCAGTCCACAATTCTCTTTGGCATCTGTAGGCTGCAATATATAAATAGAGAAATAAATAAATGGCCAGTTATTTATGTAACTGTGATTGTGTGAACACCAGGGATGGAGAGAAACCTGGATACATTCCTGTACATTCCTGTGCACATGCCTAAACTTTCCAATAAAGTGACCATATGACATTATGAATAAGACAAATATAAATATCAATATCAACCATTGGATCCTTCTTCCTACGTTTCTGCCAGATTTGTGCTGGTCCTGAATAACAAGGAATCCTGGCAGTTTGATAGAACCACAGTTACATGAGTAACTACTGTTTTATTTCACCCCCTTCAAAATCCCAGGGCTGGTGAGAAACACTAATCACTAACATATGCACAATGACATGAGGCACAGACACTTGACTGACTTGAAAGCGGTTAGGAAATGACTGGCACAATCACACCACTGGGAAGGATGAGGTTAACCTTTACAAAATGTTTCAAAGCCAGCCAGTTGACTACAAAATTGAGTCATATGGTCTTGATAAAAAACAAACAAAATACCAGCAACAACAACCCTGGGCTTAGCCACAAGTCTCTCTCGAGTAATCTGGGTAATCTGGCTACAAATGCGTGTAATGCAAGTTTATCACCAATGCATGTAGTTTTTGCACGTTTCCTTGCCCTGTTCATTCAGGTCATAAGAAGTATGAACCTCCAGCTAGATGCCATCAATGGTGCTGTAGTGTGTCACAACAGGCCCTGCATGCATCTTTAACATAGATGGGGACTTACAGTCCATATAGTAGACAGACAGGGCAGCCATGGGGTAGTGCATCCTGTCTCAGCAGACCAGCGAGTAGCACAGTCAACGAAAAGTTGATCTGGCATCAGCAAAGGATTTCACTTGCACTGTGCCAAACCTTTCCCAGATCTGGGCCACCACTTCTGGGTGCAGATGCCAGTCTCCCAGGCATATCTGCTGACCTATTATATAATTTTGTCCATATAGTGTAGATAAGTAGAACATTTATGAATATGGCTCAGCTTAGAAATCCAGTCATATCAGCTTATTTTAACCAGCTTGCTAATGGGAATTTATGAATATGTCTTGAAAATCATCTCACAAATAATGTTAGGTTAACCACTCATACAAATCCATTAACAAATACTTTAAAATCTTTTTCTGTCAGGTTATCACATATTATCTATCCAAACTGCATCATCAGTCAGGCTCTTAATTATGAATAGGACACAAAATCCTTTCGGATAACCTGTTAGCTAGTTATAATCTTTGCTGCTAATGGTAATCAGCTAGGAGGACAGGATTTCTTAAAAGAAAAAAATTTAAAAAAAGAAAAAACTTTTTAAAAATATTTAGTATATATTAATATATTAATATACACTGTTTCTATTAATATACACTGTTATCATTTCTGCTAATGCTAGCAAGCTAGTTAAAAGCCTGGAGTTGTTGCCTAGGAAGGAATTATTTTAGAAAACTTGCTAACAACTAAGCAGACATAACTATTCAGCTATGTTAGCAAGACAAAATACAGTATATACTGTAAGGTTGCTGGAATGGTCAGTATTTTAAGGAACAGTATTTTGCTGTTGCAGTGTAAACAAAAAAAGTGAATATGAAAACTTTATTTCATTAAGAGTATTTACGATTTTGACACTAGACCTGGAACTCTTGGTGAGAAGAAGTCAGGTGGAGAAAATGACTCATTTAGGGAAAAAATAAATACTCAGTACATTCATTATATTAATATATACAGATTTTATTTTTAATCTCTTTTCATTTACGATTGGTTAATGCACATAGAACATGATTAGTTGAGCAAGAGCTGCAAAATATCAAAGAGCTTTTATCAACCAATGTATGAACTTTTATCAAGCAATGATTTAATTGGGGAAATGCCATTAAAAACCGCAACTTCGAACATAATACATAATTTTATCTTATACAACATTTTAAGTAAAATACACATATATGCAGTCTTCTTACAATCTTACAAAACAAAAACAAAAAATACAGCAATCAACTGAATGTTGCAAGTGTCAGCTTTAAATTGGTAACTCAGTTGAGCAATACAGCTAGACTGAAAAAAAAAACAAACAAACATGATAACATTTAATGAATCTTGCTAGAAATGTATAAGAAATGGTTGCCCTTCACTAACCCCAGAGATCTCAAGTACATAATTTTTTTTTTTTTTAATCAAAAATATCAATGTTTTCAGGGTTAATCTTTGTTTTGTGATTGTCACAAATCACATTAAAAGCCCTCATTGCCAGTGCCACCTTCGGAGTGGTGATGATGTGCTTTCTCACTGTGAAAGCAGTGGGCACAGTGTGGTATATCTATGGGCATTACTTTAGAAAAGTTTGAGAAGTCCACACGATACCTTCCCTCTTTGCTGCGGGAGATAATAGGGAGGAACTGGAAGCCCCACATGATCTCCTTAGGCATGTAGGAAGTCCTTACTTGGCAAGAGAAGCTGGTGGATTCAGCAACACTGTCCATAAACACGACAAGCTCAAAGTCTTCTTTCTGAAGAGTGTCCATTGTCATTTCAAAGAACGGACTGGTTTTGTCTATCACATGGTAGAGAGTCAATGGAGAGATGAAGAAGAGGTTTTCATTCCCAGTTTCCACAGTGAACTCAATGTTGACCTGATCCATGATGATGGTTTCTCCTTCAGGTGTGGTTGTTGTTTTAATAAGCTTGCCATATATTTGCGTTCCAATCATCAGTGATTTGCGCAGATTGGTCAGTCGTATCTTTAGACATAGAGTATCTTGTCTAGAGCAGATGACAGCCATCTTACTAAACATGATTGCTTTGGCTCTTCTCTTGGGCAGTGAGATTTTGGCCATTACCACTCCACCCCAAAAGCAGGGAATGATAGTACCAAGGTTAACCTGGAAAACATAGACAGCAATGGCACCTGGGCAAAATGTGGTAATGGCTCGTACGCCATAAGCAATAAATGTCTGTGTCTCCAGTGAGTACAGAAAGGCAGTGGTAAGGTCATAGACATTAACCACACATGCACTGTGGTTAGCTGATGGGTTTTGCCACCACAAGTCACCATTGGTACCACCGACCCAGTACCAAAAAAGTGCAAATACAAACCAGCTAAGGATAAATGAAGACACAAAAAAGAACATAATAAACGTCCAGTGGATCTCCACTAAAGTGGTCCAAATGTCTTGCATGAAACTGGACCATTTTTTGTACTGTACATTGGAATACTCAATGTTGCAATGGCCTTCTTTGGTCACCAGGCGGTTTTGATGTATCCGCCACTCAGTCAGATAGTCTCTGAGCAACTGTGCTGGAGTGTGTGCCATTTTCAAGACCAAGAACACTCTGTACAGTAAGAGAAAATAGGATATGTTGAAAAAGGTGCAGAGTCAGAAATTTTTCTTCACTCAAAAATAAGCTTGTAATAAGTTGTAAATTAAACAAATTGAAATTGATTTTGATCTTGATTATACATCCCTTTAAATTTACGTAACCAAACAGTTAACCTTGTTTTTTTTTGTTGTTTTTTTTTTTGTTATGCTCTTTATTGTTAATACAACAATACATAGGATTAAGAAACTGAATTCAATTAAAAATAAAGATTGGTCAGTTTCTCCTCTACACAAATCACAGCGAAAACAAGTGTACAGTGTGGAACCTACCTCTTAAACAAATGACAGACTGATAAATAAATTCCCTATGGACATCCAAGAGTTTGGAAAAACAGATGAATGTACTGCAAAATTATAGCTGACAGTTATTCAGTTTCTCTCTCTGCTATCACTAGACTATCTCTACTATAACAATCACTCTCATTCCCCATCTCTCATTCTATCTCTCACTTTCTCTGAGACCTTTTATCCACTCTGTGCATTTGTATGGTCTGTAGGCAGGACTTGGCATCTGCATTTGTTTTCCTGTACACAAAATTCATCTGTTTTCCACAAAGTGCGGGACATAGATTTACACAATACACAGTTGCCAATACCATACACAAAACCATGAACCATGCCACAAAGCATGCCAAAACCACAAATGGCCAATGGTTTTGTGCAGTCATGTACAGTCCCCTCCAAAAGTATTGGAACGGTAAAGCAAAGTTAGCTTATTTTTTTGCTTTACACTGCAGATATTTTGGTTTGAGATCAAAAGGTGAATATGAGATGATAGATCAGAAGTTCAGCTTATATTTACATCTATATGTGATTTAAAAAAAAAAAAAAAAAAAAGTTAGAACAAAGCACCTTTGGTGGCAGACCACCCAATTTTTAGGTATGCAAAAGTATAGTGACAGATTATACATCCATCCTTCCATTTTCTGAATCGCTTATTCTACAGGGTCGCAAGGAACCTGGAGTCTGTCCCAGGGGGTATGGGGCACAAGGTGGGGTATACCTGGACGGTGTGACAATCCATCACAGGGCACAATCATGTACCCGTTCACACACTACGGACACTTTGGACAGCCTACAATGCATGTCTTTGTACTGGGGGTGGAAACTGGATTGCCTGGAGTAAACCCCCAAAGCACTCGGAGGACATGCAACCTCCGCACACACAGGGTAGCGGCGGGAATTGAATCCTAAACCCTGGAGGTGTTAGATGAACATGCTAACCACTAAGCCACCATGCCCCCAGGACAGATAATCTTAAAGTAAATTAAAGTATTGTTAAAAAGTATAATAACCCTTAATATTTCGTTGTATATCCCTTGCTTGCATTAACATTCTTCATTCATTTTTTGTGATGCTTTTCCAGGCTTCGTTCAGTAATTGTTTGTTCTGGGGGGTTTCTGCCTTCAGTCTCCTCTTCAGGAGATGCTCAGTTTGGTTAAGGTCTGGTGATTGAATTGGCCAGTCTGAAACCTTCCTCTTTTTCCCCCAATGAAGTCCTTGGTAGTGTGTTTTGGGTCATTGTCTTCCTGCATGACAAAGTTCATCTCAATTAGATGCACTTCTCTGTAAATTGGCAGAATGTTTCTGCAGACTGAATTTATTCTGCTTCTACCATCATGAGTTTCATCACCAGTAAAGATTAGTGAGCCTGTTCCAGAAGCAGCCATACAAGACCAAGCTCATAATCTCCTTGAGACCACTGAAAGATGCACACATCTATTGTTATGTGAATATCATATAAGCTTGTATGCAATGCACATTTAAAAAAATAAATAAATAAATAAATAATGTACAATCTCCCAAAACCACGTGGAATAATGTGTTATGGGCTGGGATAATGTGGAATAATGTGTTATGGTCTGAAGAGACCAAAGTTTTTGGTCATAATACCAAAAGATATGTTTGGCACAAAAACACAGCACATCACCAAATGAACACCATCTTCATGGGGAAGCATGGTGGTGGCAGCATCATACTTTGGGGCTGTTTTTCTTCAGCTGGAACTGGGGCTTTAATCAGGGTGGAGAGAATAATGAATAGCTCCAAAGACCAGTCAATCTTGGTGCAAAACCTTAATGCTTCTGCTAAAACACTTAAGATGAATAGGTATTTCACTTTTCAGCATGACAATGACCCAAAGCAAACCTCCAGATCAACAAAGGAATGGCTTCACCAAAGCAAGATCAAGGTCTTGGAATGCCGGAGCCAGAGTCCAGACCTAAATCCAATCAAAGATCTGTGGGGTGACCTGAAGATTTGACAAAGTTAGAATGCTTTTTCAAGGCAGAGTGTCAAAATTTTGCTAAGTCATGATGTGTTAAACTGATTGACTCTTACCTAAAAACATTGAATGCTGTAATAAAATCTAAAAGTGCTCCAACTAATTATTAGTTCAGGAGTGTGCACACTTATGCAACCAGGTTATTGTACACTTAGTATTTTTCACTTTTTTCCACTAAAATGATTCTTATTCTTTTTCACTTTAATTAATTGGTTAAATTTTCACAATAAAGGTATAAAAGGTTCTGACATGATTTATCTTGGTTTCATTTTTTTTAACAGGGGTGTGTTGACATTCTATATCCACTGTATATTGGATTTCCATCCATCCATGCATCCATTTTCTATAGCGCTTATCCTACAGGGTCATGGGGAGCCTGGAGCCTATCCCAGGGTGCATGGGGCACAAGGTGGGGGTACACCCTGGACAGGGTGCCAATCCAGGGCACAATCACATACACACTCACACCTCACATTCATACACTACTACATGCCAATCAGCCTACCATGCATGTCTTTGGACTGGGGGGGGGGGCCCGGAGGAAACCCCCGCAGCACGGGTAGAACATGCAAACTCCACACATCGAACCCCCGACCCTGTAGGTGTGAGGCGAACGTGCTTACCACTAAGCCACCGTGCAGCCATATTTGATTTCATATAGGAACATTATCCTGACACCTATCCTTCATAACGTCATCAAATTACTAAGAATTGTGGTGATACTTTTCAAGCGAAATGGCTTTTGCGAATTCTTAGAAAATTTCAGTGGGACTGTGTTGTATAAACAAGGCAGGGTACAACAAATCAACATAAGATTTCAAAGTTTAAACCCATGAAACCGTATCACAACAGTGAGACATCCTACAGCCCCTCTCCAAGAAGGCAAGTGACTTTTGTATACAGGTAAACATTACATGTGAAAGTCAGACTTACTAGTCAAATAGTGTCATCCAATATATTTTAAGAAGAGAGTGAGCAGGGGACAAGAGACAGAGACATGGATTAAGGTGAGGTAAGTGCATCTATACTTTATCTGTACCTGAGAGTAAAATAAGAACCAGATCTTAAAGTGGGGTATGTGAAGCATAGGCAGAGGGTCTGCAATTTAAAAAAAGAAAATAGCTACAGTGATGGAAATCACAACCTGCCATTATCAAATTTATTATATTTATTATTTAGTTCCTACAGTTATTTGCCTATTTGACTGGTCACTTTAATTGAAAGTGTTTGGTCCAAGCCTCATTTAACTCAAAAACAAGTGGCCCTATTAATAATGTCAGTTTGAATGAATTTCTTTGTTCTGTTGAGAGATGGTTCAGGAAGAAGAATAAAAAAGAAAAAGCTCTTTTAGTTCCCAAACAAAGTACTAATATCTAAATAATTAGACTGTGTTCATTAAGTAAAGCTGTCTGCAAAATGCATTTTTTAGATAAAAATGTCCAGGGCTTCAAAAGTTGCAGAAGAAAACCCCTTGCTAAGTGGACAGTTTCAAATTGTTTTTATGTTCTGTCTCCAGGTTTATCTCAAGGTACACTGAAAATGGCATGCCCCTTTCCACAGTTGCTCAGAGAATACCTGGCTTATCGCCGGATACAGAGAAATCGTGTGGTGACCAAGGATGGCCACTGCAACATTGCATATGGTAGTGTGAGACACAGCCAGTTTTTCATCTACTTTCTAGACCTATGGACCACCTTAATGGACATGCGCTGGCGTTATGTTATCTTCCTCTTTGGAGCCTCCTTTGTGTTTGGCTGGTTCTTCTTTGGACTATTCTGGTATTGGGCTGCTTTTGCTAATGGTGACCTATACTGGCAAAACCCATCTGATGACCATCAGCCTTGTGTAGAGAATGTTTTTGATATGACTGGTGCCTTCCTCCAGTCTATAGAGACTCAGATGTCCATCGGTTATGGTTATCGACAAATCACTCCATTTTGTCCTAGTGTCCTCACCATTTTCACAATTGAGGCTGTATTTGGGACGGTGATAATCTGCTTTTGGTGTGGGGTGATTATGACTAAAGTTGCCCGAGGGAAAAAAAGAGCCAAAACCATCAGTTTTAGCCAGATGGCTGTTATCTCCTCCAAAAAGGACAATCTCTGTTTGCAGATCCGAGTGGCCAACATGCGCAAATCTTTGATGATTGGGAGTCAGATCTATGGCAAGCTTCTTAAAACAACTGTCACCCCTGAAGGTGAGACCATTATAATGGACCAGATCAGGATAGACTTCACTGTAGATGCTGGAAAAGACAACCTTTTCTTTGTCTGCCCATTGACCCTGTACCACATCATTGACCAATCCAGCCCGTTTTTTCAAATGACAGTAGACACCCTTCACCAGCAGGAGTTTGAGCTTGTGGTGTTTCTCGATGGCACTGCAGAGTCCACCAGCTTCTCCTGCCAGGTCCGAACTTCCTACCTTCCTAAGGAGATCATGTGGGGCTATCAGTTCCTCCCTATCATCTCACGCAGCAAAGAGGGAAAGTATCATGTAGATTTCTCCAACTTTGCCAAAGTGGCTCCTGTAGATACAGCACCTTGTGCCAGTCATTATGCTAAATCCCCTGACAGCTTCAGTCCTTACAATACTCCCACTGACAGTGACAGGCTTCAGGAGATGGAAGTTAAAGACCAGTCCAGTGCTACCAATATGTAATTCATATAAGTGTTTTTAAGGGTGTAAATATTGCACTCATAAGATATAGCCAATTTAGCTATCTTTATGAAGGGTAATAATTTTTTTTACATCATAGATCCAGGGTCCCAGGGTGGTAGGTGGAGTGAATGCTTGAAATTGCTATGACATCTGAATGAATGTGTAAATGTGTGTGTGCATGGTGTTGGTGTTCCATCCAAGGTGTATTCCCACTTCACATCCTGTGTTCCCAGGATTGGCTCTAGATCCACTGTAACTCTGACCAGGACTGAATTAATGAATGAATTTTCTTTGATATCATCACCTTATGGTGTCTGGTAAATTATTGGCTACTAGATGATATTGTGTTAGTGAGAATTAATAATAAGGATAATGCATCATACTTCCCATGAATGTACACTATGTGGCCAAAGTTTTGTGGACACCTCACCATCACACCCATATGTGGGCCTTCACTATACTTTTTCCACAGTGTTGTAAATGCACAATTGGGGTGACGGACAGACAGACAGTCGGATGGGGAATGGGGTGTTCAGCAAACACATATGGCTGTGATGGTCAGGTGTCCACATTTAGTGTACTTTTGTCTGTGTGACACAGATACTCACCTTCCTGTCCCTTGGAAAATGGAGAATTTGTGACAAATAAAAATTGAAGTACAATAGTTAAAATAATTCAATAGCATTTTTTCCCTCTAAATACTCACATTCTGCAATATTATTCAATCTTATAAAACCACAGTGTAAAGCTTAAAGCTCGAGCACTGACTAGAAATTATATAAACTATGAAAAAATTTTCTTTAGCAGATGTAGTAAGACTTGGCTGCACTTATGAAACTTTTGTTTGTATAATGTTTTATATTAACATGTGTTAAAGAAGAGCTAATAAAATAATTAACTAGAAGAATATCTGTGACTGCATGCATTCTATAAAGTATTTTAAATTTTTTTAAAAAAATAGAGTAGATACATACTTAAGGCTTTTTTTGTATTAAATATATGTGAAAATCTCATAATTTAAATGAATTCTGTTTTGAGAGCTGTAATAAATTATGTATGACTTTGGTATGCTAGTTTTTGCACACTGTCTGTAGTTTGTGTGCAATCCTGCTTGAATACTGGATACCTTGTCTATATACTAGATATTAGGGTTATTTTTATTTTCTGCTCAGCCAGAAGAGGGCAGAAAAAGTAAAGCAATGGAAGTCTTGGAGAAATTGTGAGCCATTTCATCCTTACACATTGCGCAAAATAAAACCTGAGTTTAATGACTAAATGCACAACCTGTTCACGTAAAATAAAATTAAAAAATATATATATATATATAATAAAATAAACAATGGTGATCATTTTACTAGTAGCACATTAGAACTCATTCAATGTTTTAAATTCAATATATGTATATATGTGTAACGTGATATACAAGTGTAATATATGATATTATTTAATCACCATAGATAAAGATCATGGCTGCAAAATAAAGTGGAAAATTCTGCAGAGAGATGAATGTCTGTAAGGTGTCTATGAGGGGAGGAAGCTGGCTGTGCGTAAGAGAGGGTGGAGCACCATGGAATGCTTTTGTTTAAAAGTGATGCTCTCTGACTCACAACATGACACACAGAGGGACGCTAAGGCTTTCCAGTAAACTGGTCAATGTGTTCATGGTGGTCACGCATATAAACACACACACACACACACACATGCACACATACACACAAACAGACATACAGATACACATGTACACGTGTACACACACAGCTCGCCTACAAGCAAAGGAGTGTTATCTTCTGATAACTTACAAACAGGAGATAATACTTTATACTTAATATTAAATTAATTTAATCTTCATAATATTCCTAGTATTTTATATGTATATATTTTAAAAAAAAATAATGTGTATCATTTTCATGAAGATTTGTAAAGACAATGGAGCACACATTCTCGAGCCAAATCCACTACAAACACTCACTAGTAATATGTGCAGAGCAAAAAGACAACCAAAAATATTTAGACACATTTCAGTAGTTTAAAATGTAAAAACATTTATTTTTCATCACATTTATCTACATAGCCCTTTTATAAAAGGTAATAATACATTGCAGGAACAACAAAAGTAAAAAAAAAAAAAGAAGAAAAAGAAAAGAAAAAGAAAAAAGAATAATTGCAAATTATATATATATATATATTTTATATAAATTCATATATTTAATATTCAAAATACATTGCATATATGAAATAGCACAATTCCTTCATTAGATAGTGATATTTTGAAAAGAGAATTGGTTGGGTATTTCTTTTTTTTTTCTTTTTCATTTATTTAAACTGTGTATTGCTCTACTTCTACATATAAGAAAATTCAAGCTTGGGAATATCAAACCTGTCTAATTTAAGACCCTGCAATCATTTGTGAGGCACGTTTGAATGTTGACTTTGGGATCTGAAGCTTTAGCAACAAAATATTTTTATTTTGGCACTTACAGTATTACAGTTCTGGTCTATAAAGCAAAATGATTTTCTACAAGGCATTTGTGGTATCATTAAAAAAGAAGAAAAACAAACAAAATCAAATACTTTCACCTCATTACGACAAGGCACAGAGCACATTATAAAACAAAACAAAAAAACATTCATAAATTTATTGCCCAAATGTACAGATACAAAACACTAGTGCTGTACATACTACCTTCAACACCGGCTTAAAAAAGTTTGCATTTGACCGAGGTCAACTCGTATTCATTCTCTTGATCTTTTAATACTGTCACATATGAAAATAACTCTGCATAATTTATACAGTAAGATGCTTTTAATGCCTAGTTGATTGACCGTTGATTAAAAAATAATAGCAAATAGGTCTGACAAACGCACAGCGTTCGCGAATCTGAGGATCACACTGGTTTCAACCTTTTGTGTTGTTTTAAATGTTAACTTGTTTAATTCATTTATTTATTTATTTTTTTAAAGAGGTACTTTGCATAATGTCCACATTCAACTGTTCAGTGATTTAAGTAGCTTCAGGTAATGACTTAATAAAACAAAGTTACTGTGTTCAGGAACATCACTTAACAATAATGTAATGATGACTAAGTAACATTTGTGAGATGAGCTATAGTTGATTGAATTTTTACTGGCAAATAGGATACAAATACAAATCTATCTTTATAAACAGAGTGAGGTACAGCGGTGAAAGTAAAACCACTTTGGGCTGCTTTCGAAATTAACACTAAGTGGATTCAAATATATCGTCTGCTTCAAGGGCAGTTTTCACATCAGCACTGACTCTGTGGTTTTGGCTTTGAATACTGCATGTTAGTCTTTTACAATGTTTGATTGGTTTTCACAAGACCAACCACGAGTCTTTGGCTGGTGCTCATCTTTTGCCCGTGGAGTGCTACATACATTACACTGAAATTCATAGGAATCAATGTCAGCCTTTTATTGACTTTCTTACTTTATAGGAATGTTACGTTTGAGATTGTAGTGATTGACACCTTGGCTAGCCAATAGAATATTCCTGGCATTAGATACCTGCTGAGAATGTTTCGTTTACGATTGTGGTGACTGACATGGACAAAACTCTGTGCAAACCTACATTTGTTTTTCTCAGCTATGGCCAATGTGTCAGAATTCCAGTTAGGAGGAAAAGAGAGAGAAAGGGCTGAACCTGAACATTCCAGTTGCCATATTTGTAATTTTTTTTGCTGCAAGATATCCCTCCTGTGATGTTATTTTAGATGGGTTTCTAGAGGAGTCCATGAAAAAAATAGATGACCAGACCCCATTTTGCTGAAAGCATTGGAATGTTAATATTATCTGTATTAGCAGAGAGAATGTTGGCACAGTGTCACAGTTATTCTTGATTTGTCATTTCATTTTGATTTTTTTTGTGTGCTATAATGCTTGTCTAAACTCTAGCATGGCATTGGATATGCCCCAGTAGTGGGACTGGAGACATTTCACATTTGAACACCAAGACCATTGTGGAATTTGTGAGAGTTTGAATCCATATTGGGTAGATGCGTGTGTGTCGAGGGAATGCTTTGGCCCATAATGTTTACAGGGATACAAAGATGCAAAAACATGTGGAAACAAAAATACACTCTAGACAAACAGACAAAAAAACAAACAGTTACTTGTCCTGTGAATAAGTAGTACTCCATTTCGAAGTGGATCAATGCAACATCCAGTTTTTGCTTCATTCTTTCCCCTTTCTTTTTTTCCTTCTTCATCTAGTTCCTTGCTTTAGTGAATTTTGCCCTGATTCTCCTTCATTTTACAAATTTCGTCACGCTTTCTCCTTTTTCATTCTCTTCTTTTTCAATTTGCTTTCCTTCTGAGTGCAGCTTGGGGTTGGCATGTGGCTTCTAGAGCAAACTCATAGGATTTAGTAGTAACTGCCCAGGTGGGAGGGCATGTGAGAGTTGGGATGTCTTGGCACACTGGCACTGGGGTAGATGCCTGCTGTAGGGGAGCTCCAGTAAGGGTTAGAAGGGCCGAAAAAATTGGATGAAGTGACAGGCATGGAAGGTGGATGCGGTGAGACGAAATTGACCTTCTGTTGGTGAGCGTGGTAAGGAGGCACGTAGGCCAAGTCAGACGGGTACTTGTACATGGAAGGCTCCGTGGGGTGAGGCTGCAGGGCCTGGGCGATGCCGTGGAAGTCGAACTTGTAGGCGTATCGCTTGCCGTGCACCTTGGTCATGATGTTTTTGTCGTAGTAGTAGCGCAGCGCACGGCTCAGCTTGTCATAGTTCATGTTGGGCTTGCTTTTGCGCTCACCCCAGCGCCGTGCAACCTCGTCCGGGTCGGTCATCTTGAACTCGCCGTTGGTCCCTTCCCACGTGATACAGCCAGCGTTGGCGCTGTCGGATA
Source organism: Ictalurus punctatus (assembly GCF_001660625.3). NCBI lineage: Eukaryota > Metazoa > Chordata > Actinopteri > Siluriformes > Ictaluridae > Ictalurus > Ictalurus punctatus. The sequence continues at coordinate 29,538,281 of NC_071284.1, forward strand.
GTAGCTCCAAGAGGAACTGCCACAGCTGGATCTGGCCTGAGCCTGGACATGTATACACAGATATAGGCACCGCGTTAAAAAGAAGGTAATGTGCAATAGAGTGTAGAACAATAGTGACTATGTTTGCTTTCCATTATCCGAGTTTCCAATGTTATGTTCTAGCTATAGGAACCAACATCATCCATTTTTTTACCTGGGTTGGCAAGTCGACTGCTTGTCGGTCCTAAGATCTGATATGGATCTGAGAAACAAAACAAGGAGTAAGTATTGGAGGACACATTTCAAAATTAAGAAGCTTCTCTATTAGTGTTGCTTGATTGTGAATTGAACACTGTATGTGGATGCAGTTTCTGATACCTGGCTGAGGCCGAGTTTGTTCAGTGCTCTTAGATACATTCTGTGAGACCACAGTAGGGGAGCCTGGGAGAGAAGAAGAAAACGTGAATACACACATTGAGTTAATGTCTCCTTACATATCAGTTTTTGTCCAAAGAACTAGCACAGAACTAGCAACTGGACGCATCACTAAGTGCTTAGTACAGCATTAAATCTAGATTAAATTAATCTATCTTTAAATGTCCTAATTAAAAGTCCTAATTCTAGGACATTTAATTAAATGTCCTAGAATTGAATACCTAATCCCTCCTCGTCCATTCCAAAGATCAATTCATACAACAAATGTTTCTAAAAGCCAAAACCTTATCCCATATATACAGAATCCCAAAAGGTTGCACAACAATTCTGTAGACTCTTAAGGGATCTAAGCTTTCTCGATAAGAACTTACTCTGAAAGGAAAACCTGTGTTGTAGGATTCTACAGGTTTAATATTAGCCGTATAGGGGCTGAAAAACCATTTAAGGTGCTAGATCAAACTCTAGATTAGTTTGATTCTTGAGTGAGCAATTCTTATTCAAGATTCAAGAAATACCATTGTTTTTCATACCCACCTTTACCACTGTGCATGTTGTTTGACCAGCCTGTCCTCCGTACAGCATCATATGAGGCGTCTGAAGAGAAGAGATAGACAATTAAGTTAACTTTTTATGGTTGAACTATTTAAGGTTATTACAAATATTGTTCCTTCCCAAATATTAGATGTATGAAAATGTGTTTTTTTATGGTTAATATAGTGTATTAATTAAACAAAACCTTCAAATCCCTACTGACAAAATAGGTAGTTTGTACTTTCTTATGTAAATGAGAGAAAGTAGGAGAGAGATCTTTGAGAAGATATATAGCTTTGGTTAAATTTGTGTGGTTTTATCGGGCTTTCAGCTAGGCCAAAAAGGCTACCATAAATTATACTTAAGCAGATTTCATACGACTGGCCAGATTTTTAAAAACGCACAGAGACTCAGACAGAAAACTCACAATGAAACATTTCCATTTAGGTTTAAGTGTTTTTCAGAACTAAAAAAAAATCCATTATCAACATTTGCATAAAAGGAGTTATTCTAGCTCTAAGCTTTAAATGGTTTCTGTTTTACTTTAAGGCACAACCTTGACACAGACAATCTCAAAAGGGAAAAGGAGTGAAGAGGGAAAAAAAAATCATCAGACAGCAGGAAATCAAGGAGACGCTTGGATATTTCCCATGGATGTTCTGGACAGACATAGCATTCTCATATGTAGATCTAAAATAGTCTCATTGTGCCTTGAAGCATGATGCGGTTCCTTCTGTCCCACACGGAAATTAGCTGGCTATCACTGCTAATTATTATCCTCATTCTTCAGATGGTCCGGCTGCCCTTCTGGCCTTAATGATGAAGCTACTGATTGCTTTCGGCATCGAGTTGCACAAATTTTGACCAAGACAAGTAGTGAGACCACAAAAACGTACAAAGACTAATAGCCCCCATGCAAAACCCAGGACACGGTGCTGTTTATTTTTCTTCAAGGTTAGAAAATGTGTATTCCTACAGTGATTTGTCCCACAGTAGAAATGTAATAAAATAAAAAACAACTTTTAGGTAAATATCATTCTTCAAATCAATCTGAATATATAAATAAAATAAATCAAAGTAATGACTATGTATTTCTTGATATGTAAAAATTCCTACAGTCTAAGCAATAGCGTAGTTACTCCTGATGGAACTTTATTATCTGTTACTCTCTGTACTAATGGAAATCACACTCAGAAATGATTGTTACTCCACTAGGATTCGGAAAAGGAAAGCACCTCATAGAATGTATTTATTTATTTTGAACCCTGACTAAGCATCTCATGGCGGCCCTGCTGGTTAGAATAATCCAGCACTGCCATCTTCTGGCGAGTATCCTTAAAACCCTGTTCTGGGTGGGTCTAAAATACATTAACTACTGAAAACAAAGTAAACGTTTGGCTTGGAATGAGTTAACAAAACTAAACAGTCCACTTCTTTCAAAATCACAACACATCTACAGCCAACATTCCTCAGTGAAAACAAAACTGAGGGATAACGACCCTGCTTCAGAGGGCTTTCTGAATCTCACAGACAAGCAGAACGAGCATGAAACGAGTTATAAATGCTGATCTTTCGCCCAAAATTCTATGCATCAGAGCAGAAATCAGGAAAAGATAATTACCCCATTGTGATGCAAGTCAGTCATTTTGTTTTATTGTACTGATATTGTATATACTGACTTGCCGTTACGGCTAATATTGAAATTGACCCAAGGAAAAAGTTCTACTGCTGTTCCACAGTAGTTGTTTTTCATCACTCTTTCTAGTCTTTCTCATTACAGTTTTTTTTTTTCCTATCAACATCTCAATATCCTCATGTTTATCTTTGTCTCTAGAGTAATCTAGTACAAGACCTGGTCCAACAGGGGAAAGAAGGATAGAGAGGAGGGAGCGAGTCCTGAGAGAGTTACGTTTCCTGCTTGCAGAGCCTGCACACACAACCTCTCTTTGTTTTCCTGGCCCCTTTTTTCCCTCGCTTTTTTCACCCTCCCAACTGTGAAAAAACACACACCAGTCTACCTCCTTCCAGGAGAAGGCCCACAATCCAGTAGGGAATGAGCAAGAGAGAGAGAGAGAGAGAGAGAGAGAGAAGAAAAGACAAGAGAGCGAGCAGACGAAATACACCGTCGGAATTTGAAAGGAAAACAGTGGCGGTGGACGTTACTACTGTCTGATAGGCCCAAATGAGTTGGAGGTAGACTGACTTAAAATATAACCAAGGAAAGACCAGCAACAGTTCCTCACTAAGCTGCCAATGCTCGAAGACTGGAAAACTGAGAGGCTCCTGCAGCTAAAAAGTTTGATTCAGAGAAGCGTACTTGACATTTTGTTTAACAGCATTGTTAAAGATAATGAAACAGTCAGAACCTGAGCTCAGAATTTCTCACTGTGCTTTCCCACTGTGCTCACTTTGTTCATCTCAGCTAGGCTGCTCTGGGTGTGGTGGTTCCTCAGAGACCAGACTGCTGTGCGTCGAAAACTTAGTCATTACACAACTAGCCAGCCATCTAGACTACCACAGCTTCACTCAGCGTTGTGTAGTTACCAAAAATGTCCCATACATATATATATATATATATATATATATATATATATATATATATATATATATATATATATAATGTATATTGCTCCTGTCTTGTCCTGTATGTTGTATCATAGTCCTGAAGACATGACGTTTCATCTCACAATTTACGAAATGTACACCACTCCTGGTCAAGTATGAAAACTGCATTCAAATGACTAACACATTGAGCAGAATCAGTGGCGGCTGGATGTGAAATTAGAAACGAGGGCCAAAGTCTAATTTCTGAAAAGAGAAATATATTCTATCATGAGGCATAGGAATAACAAGAATGATGTTGGTCGAACAGATTCCCAACCCCCCCCCCCCCCCCCCCCCAACCCCCCCAAAAAAAACCCCAACACACACTCTTAAGGGCAGATAACCAGAGATATATGTGTTTTATAATTTTAGTAATATTATTAAAGTGTGTGTAATGTCCTATTGTGCTGTGATTTCTCCAAATACCAAACATGTTAAACAGATATATCATGAATGTAACCAATTAATTCAAACCAAAAACACTTAACTTATGGTCGTCTGTCCTTTTGTATAATTTTTACAATACCTTACATTGTACAATCTGTCTCGTTGTAATTGTACAATGTGTGCTTAAGTGAATCTACTTTTAGTTTCTCCTCCTGGGTAAAAAAATAAAAAAAGGATGATGGAGTAAATGATAATAAATAATTACATCTTACTTTAACACTTAGAAAGAAAAAAAAAAGCTATTCATTAGGGTTTAAATGGTTAATGTTAATGTCCAGAACGATGTCACTGTCCTGTTCCTCATGATAAAAACAAAACAAAGAACTGAATAATAATAGTAATAATAATAATAATAATAATAATAATAATAATAATAATAATACAGATAGACAGGTACGATACAAGAACGCATGCTACCATATTGCTATGGGTCAAAGGTCATATGGTTTCTTTGTTACTATCTAATCACCAGTGATGTTTGTACTAATAGCTGTAATGAGGGGTTTAGAGAGTCCTCAGCATGGTTCAGATAGGCTGCTTTTCCTCAGGCACTTATCAAGACAGACACTTACTGGACTTCACAAGATAACACTGATGTCAGGACTTACATGCTATCAGTATTATTACAGGCCTGACAGACAGTATCATAGCCCTAGCACAAGCACTTTATTGCTAGATTCATTTCGCAGGCATATCTACTGTCTTTTGTTATCGTGCCTTGTGTGCCTATGAACTAAGGCACTCAAACTATTCACAAGAGATTATACAATAATGCCTTTTATTCATTCATTCATTCATTCATTTGTCCACCTTCATTTAGTCATTTCCTGGTCAGGGTCATAGTGGATCCAAAGCCAATCACAGATAATGCCTTTATATTTATATGAATCAGATTTTACTGACCATTTTGACTACTTACAGTATGTATAATATATAAACCAGCCTATACATAAGTAGATAAGTGGACAGTAAAATCTCTTGAATTCTCAATACTGATTTATTTTCTTTAACACCATTGCTTTAACAGACATATCACAGGTTTACATAAATGTTCTGATTCTAATGGTTTCTATAGAAGCAACTAACACAGATACTTCACATTCACATTCACTTGACATATTATATAAATGTGTAAATTTGGTGAACAACTGTTAATGGCCATAACGTAACTAATAACAGGAACTACCGGACATTCCACGACATTAAATGTATGATGTATGTAATTAGATGTTTTTTTCTTTAATAAATTAAAATTGTTTGCATTGGCAAATTGCTGTGGAAAACAAAGAGAAATAAAACACCACTGGAGTTGCTGTTGCAGGAAAATAATCAATCTTGGGGTGGTAATAATAACTCGACTTAGTTGGGCCTCATCACACCACCCTATAATTGATTATTTTCCTATAACAACACATCTCCAATTGTTTTAGTCTCCAATCATAAAAGAAAATTCTGTGCCAATATTAGCATAAAATCAAATATCAAAGTAGAACTTGATCTGCTTTGGATATTTCATATCATTTGCTGGAATTGAGACATTTTTTTGTATTTAATATCAAGCTTTAAGAACATTTTAAGCCTGCCCCTCACCCTAACCTTAACTCTTTGTAACCTCTCGTACATTTTGTGCAAATGAACCATTTTGCAAATGTGATCCCATGCTGGAATGAATAACATGAGAGAATAACACAGCATCACAAAACATTTCCACTAAGGGAACAAAGTACCATGGGATACTTTTATACTGAATAACACAATTCAGTTCACCACATTCTGAACAAAAATGTTAAATGTAGAACCATTAAAGATTTGTCTGTTTGTCCTATGTAGAACAATATCTATATCAGGAAGGGTTCCAAGTAGAACCCTTTGCCTCAGTGAAGAACCCTTAACTCTTCATAAGAAACCTTGAGAGTTAGGTCAGCATACACAATAAATTGATTAATAGTACAATAAATTACTACTGTCATTACTAATTAATTTATAATTACATTTGCTGCAATGGGAATGGCCTCAATAGTGTTCTAGGACAACAGGTAAAGCCACAGATCTTGATTATAATTTCTTAAACAGCAATAATAATAATAATAATAATAATAATAAAAAAATGTAATAAGTGCAAGCAAACTCCCACAGCCACCTTGAAGACATAAAAAAACCCACAATACATACAGACTAAACCAAACCATTCCTTTTCACCAATCTGTCACAATCTAAAACTAATATTGTCTAATACAGACACTTGAGAGAAAACAACAGCCCATTTAACTAAGTGGTTCTGTGCTGTTATTGCAGCATGGACTTTCATTCAAAACCACACAAATACAAACCATTCACTCAAATAATATTCTATCCCCTTTTATTTGAGCCTATGACACCTGTCTCTCAACTCCATATCTGTTCCTCTCTGTCAGTCTCTCTCGAGACTCTGTTCCTCCCTCTCCCTCACTGTTGGCTTTGGGAACCAAGGCACGTGCCTTTTGTCTTGCTAATTCTCTGCTCTCTGAAAGGTCCTCGGCCTCCACTTCACATTCAGGTGGAGGCTGAATGGCTGACTTGACAGCCACGCTGTCTTTATTTACACAGAACAAAAACAGCACCTGCTGAGCGCCCAGGCCTTGGCCATTGTACACACACTCAGTCAGAAAGAGAGATGGAGAGCAAAAGCTCACTGATCAGCTATATCACCCTCTACTCCTTTAACATCTGCAGGTATTGGTAAGGAAATGAATGTCTTTGTGTTTAAAGCTGATGGATTACATTCACCTGTAACTGTTGCTGAGAGAAATGATTCAGTCATTTGGCCCTCATGTATTAAATTCAATAGAAATATATTAATAAATCATTAACAAGAGCATTTATACAGGAAATGTGATATTCATGTGATATTCATGAGTATCCAGTTAGTGTGGAAAAACATTCATATTCCATAAACTCTCCTGAGATTGTGTTAGTTTATCTATAACTTTGACTGATCATCTTCAAAAACTGCAAGAGTTACTGCAATTTTTAATTAGAGATTATGCTGCCAATTTAAAATTGTTATTTATTTAAATTACGCCCATGAATTTATTGAAAATTTGGGGAAATTTTGTAAAACATTTCAAATTACTGACTTGGAAACACCCCCCCCCAAAAAAAAAATAAAAAAAAATAAAATAAAAATAAAATAAATAAATAAATAAAAATCCGATGCAACAACAACAAACCTCCCAACGTGCACACACAAATACCAAAACCCCACCCTCTACCACTAATTGCCATTTAGTCATCATTTCAACTATGTCAGCTTTGACTTTAATGGAGTTTTATGGGTGTCACTACATGTAAATGACCTTTGGTACAACCTACAATAATTACAAGTACAACTGTAAGCTGCAGGGATAAGGAGCAAACCAATAAAGCTTGTCAGTGAATCCTACCTTCTTTGGCAGCCAGACGAGGAGACTGGTCAGTGTGAGATGGTGTATTATATGATAGTGATGAGCTACCTGCAAGATATAAGAGAGTAGCCTTTTTAAAAACATGTACCAAATGCATTTCTGTACCAGTTCTAGTAACATGTTTATTAATGTGTAATAACAGGGTAATTACTGTGTAAGTACTGCTCAGTGGGTGTTACTTATGCTTTTATCCCCCACAATAAAACAAAGTGATTTATCTCATTTCCAAATGAGCCTATGACTCACATACAAGATCACAACCCAAATTCAGGTATATTATAAAAAATATCAAATGTGCCATTATTGATGGTCTCTACTACTACATCAATACTACTATTGATGTTGTATTTGAGGGCAGAGATGATATTGGTGATATTTTGTTAAAGCCGATGAAGGATGTGTGAACGTGTGTGTCTTTTGGGGGAAGTCTAGGGGACTTTGCACACATATTTTAACCTCCAGGCCCCTCACCCCCAGCACTGTGGTGTTGAGACCCCAGAACAGGGCAGCCATTGTGTAGGGTGTGATCCCCATGCAGCAATCAAACACTGCTGCCCCAAAAGAAAAATAAACCCCCACATGGCCGTGGGCAAGAGAGAGAGAGAGAGAGAGAGAGAGAGAGAGAGAGAGAGAGAGAGAGAGAGAAGAACAGAGGAAGGATAAGACAAACAGACATAGAGAGAAAAATAGATCAAGTATAACACAGACTGTTGTAAGATCTAAAGGCTATTTCCCACTGAAAACATTTCTGATTTTCGCCTTCTGTCTTTACACACTTCCATTTACAATCCACGGCAGCCCTGACAAAATACATTACTCAATTCTGTCAAAATGCAACCTAGTCTCGTTTTTCTGTGATTCATTCAAATGACACACTCTAATTTTGCATCAGTTCAGAATTATATTTAAAACGATAATCTACAATGTTATCTCTGATGGCATCTCACACAGGGTTTATTCCCACTTTACGCCCAGTCTTCCCAGGATAGGCTCAGTGTCCACTATTACCCTGACCAGGATAAAGCAGTTGCTCAAGTTGAATGAATAAATAATCTACAGAATTAAGATTGCATGGACTGTAACTGCAGAGCAAAGTTTTTGTACTGTAACTTACTACACCAACAAGGAGAACCACAATAAACAGAAATAATCCAGTGGTGTTTGCTCAGCATGACACTGTACTATGTCACATTTTTAAGTGAAGGGTTCTGCAAAATGACCAATTTCCCAACATTTACACATGGAACGCCTGTATAAGAACATTTACACTATGTACACTTGTTGAATCCAGGGTCAATTCTACTTCAGGACTGAGAAATACACTATATAGAATATAGCATATCTATATATCTATATATAGACAGTAACCCAAGCTTAGGATCAGACCAGGAACCGTGGAGCTGTGAGTTGGCAACACTACCTGTGTGGACAAAGGCTTTTGTAAAGCAAATATTCTTTCTATTATCAAAGCAGTTACTATATTGACCTGTAAACAGTAAAACAGCCAAAACAATAATTTATCTTTGGGATTAAATCTGCTTATATATACACACTATCATACAGATTTCTAAGGATATTGTCTAGTAGGTTGTTCCTGGCTTCTTTGAGAACGTTCTACAGTTCTTCTGTCTTTGCAGGTCAAATCCCAGACATCTTGGATGACGTTTTATCAGAAACATTGTCTCTTACTAAATACGTATGTTCCATTACATAGCAAAATACAAAAGCTCATATGCAGCATTGTTTTTTTAAATTTTATTTCTACTGATACACTAATTGCAGTGACCATACTATATGGATATCAGACAAAATGTTTCTATAGAATATTGGCTGTCTAAGACTTGTACAGTACTAGTGTATGTAGAATTGCTATATAGTTACCTAAATGTATTTTACTCCATCAGAATTGTTTGCTGTGTTTCTGTCTGCTGTGAGTCTGTGTGTATATAGAAGAAGGCCAAAACACATCTGCTGAGGATCTGGACAACTGCATTACTCATCATGAATCCTCATAATACCGAATTTTGTCTTCTCTCTCTTCTTTCTTATCATTGCTGGGAATCAGTCCTCTTTTGGCATGATGGATGGATTTAGATAGATTTAGATATCTGCTTTCTGCTTGGTTCTGAGACATATAATACTCTATATACACACTCACAGTCACAGCGTTCTGTTGGTTTTGTTTTGCACTCACACATAGATAGAAGGACCAGAGAGAATTTTCAAGAGAATGGTGCGAATTTTGACATTTTAGTAACAGCTGGTTAATGTAAGTAGGTAGATCAATAAAACTCACCAAGAGCAAGAAATAATAAAAAAAAAATAGACAGAAAAACAGAGTGAGTAGAGACTGTAAAGCTGCACACATGTTTATGGCTTGTGTAAACTATCAAGACCTTAGAATGCTGGACACTGGGTTTGTCTCAGCAGTGTATCCTTCCTGTTACTACCTTCACAGAGGGTGTAATATATGTAATCACACACTCTCCCTCTCTCTCTCTCTCTCTCTCTCCCTCTCTCTCTCTCTAACATACTTTATTCTGTCTGCCGATTGTTCCGAGGAAGCTGGGACAATGCTAGCGGTTCACCTCCGCTCCACTCTTGGCTGTAATTTAAACAAATTCTCAAATTGCGGCCAAATTGAAAGCACATTGGTGAGTGGGCGGCAATCGCATACAAAAATCTGGATAAGTGACCGACGGCGAAACCAAAATAATGCAGCAGCAGGTCACACTACTTTACTCCAATATGCCCTAGCAGCCTCCAGCATCGGCGCATGTGGCAAGAGATTCAATCTGCTTTCCATGAGATCCAGATTTGAGTCGAGGCCTGGTGATGGAGCCCATGTTTAGATTTCCTGTCTGCATCTGACTGCATCTACGTTTCTGTTTATATGCATGCATGTATGCATGTACACTCTCTCGTGTGTCAATATTTGAATTCATGTGCGTGTCTGCTCAGTATAAAGATGTTTGTGTATGTGCCTGTGTGTATGACTCAGCAGCTGTTCTAAAAAGCAAAAGCTGTTCTAGCAGTGTGGCCTGAGGCTGGAGAGCCTACTCTACTCTGTTGTATATAAGCCTGATGGCATGTTGGAATGTTAATTGGAGTCTTGATAAATAGAACCGAACACATATACATAAGTGTAAAGAATAATTATAGAGTGTGGTGTCGGCTCCAGAAGACACCTTACAGACTGTAGTTGCTTAAGCACTTAATGGTGTATGTGCATGTATGAGGGAAGCCAGAATGTTCTGGACAGATTTCTTATTTTTCTGTGATTGTGTTTGTTTGTGTTTCGAGCGGAAAAAAAAGATTAGCTTATGTTCCATATCTCAGGGGTCTGAGAGTCAGCCACACCCTGGCAAATACACACACACACACACACACACACACACACACACACACACACACACACACACACACACACACACACACACACAATCATCTCTACACTATCAGTAGTGATCATGGATCCCACTAGAGCACACTTAGAAGCAACACAATGCAAAAACGCCGCTATACCTTCAGGAAGTAAATAAAGCTAAAAGAGAGCTTTGGCACAGGTCATCTTTCTTATTCATATTCGTTTTTTTTTTTTTTTTTGCTTAGGACTGCAGCCAAGGCAATTCAAATTGCCGAGTGGAGGATTCTGAATCATTTCTTCACCTTCCAAAGTACACACAGGCAAAATCAAAAGCAGTTTCAGGCAGATCCACAATGGCCCACGCTTAAGCTGAGGCTCAGTCCTGCAGCAACCGTCCATAATGAAAACTCCAAACGGCAGGCTCTCCTGAGAAAGGAAAAAAAGCATCCTGAGAATGCTCTGCCCTGCAGCTCACAATGCCTCCGTTATGCTCTCGATCCATACGCAGGCCCTCGGCTCGGTTAGCTGCACAAAACTGTTGACACCCACGGAATTAAATTCCCATTACCTCACACTGCTGAGTCTATTGGCCTGTTTTATTTTTCCTTTTTTTTTTTTTTTTTTTTTTTTTTTTTTAGAACGGCTGCTTTTAAGCACCAGGACTCCACCCGCCTTGGAGCTGAGCTGCTGTCATAATGTTGGGATGGGCCAGCTGTTTCTCTCATCCCGTTTTGGGCCAACACCACTGGGTCTTGACCTTTCTGAAGGATGCTTTAGCTAACCCTCAGGATGCGTCGCTTTTTTTTCTCTTTTTCTTTTAACCAATCTGTGCCCTGTGCTTTCATCTGAACTCAAGACCCCGAGCAATCAGATTGAACGTCTGGACTGTAACCTCAAGCAAGTTCCTCAACATGGTCCAGATGACAACCCACGCACAGATGCACCACCTCTGCAACGTGCTGCTTATAGATTACACTGACCAATCGGGGTTGGGGGTAAAAGCCGCCAGAGGAGCTCTGCCAAAACATGAAGCGCTATAATGTAAGAAAGCCCCTGGAAGAGGAATGAGGCAGACTGCCTCCATTGTAAATTAGGGATAAACTTTCCCGTGCAGTGCGGAGGCAGGGGCCTTGCCTAGCAGGCTCCTGAGGCCATGCACCTGGGTCTCGTCTAGGCCTGCCCATGGTTGAGGGCACACAGAAGGGGAGTAAATTTGGTTGGGATAGTTATCAAAATTCTTCATGGTCGCGGCAGCTCTGCCAAGCAAAACGAGGCTGTCCTGAGGAGTTATGGGGATGAGAACAGCCAGGAATGGTCACTCTCTGAGCTGAAACCTATTAAATGGAAGAACGGAGCTTACTGCATGGTTTAATGTGCAAGGTCAATCTATTATGTATAATTCCAATACACAACAGCTTAAAGAATCAGAGAAAATGTCTGTATAGCTCATATTAAGTTGCCTTGTTGTGGCAAAAAACATTGGGTCCAAATTCAAAGTGCTATACTTCACCATGTAGACATGACATTCATTAACCCTTAAGAAGAGACACAACTACAAACTTCACCTCTAGTCCTTTGATAGCAAATTCTTTTGAGATTACAACTGAGAAACCATGTTGAATAACGCCATTATTCTGGCCAAATTTTTTGTACTGCTATTCCTTCATCCAACAACTCAAACCACTGCCAGACTTTGTACAATTATGACTCTATTACGTTTGTAGCTCGGTTTCTCAACACCCCATTAATTCTTACTCGCTGTGCCTTAAATGTGTCCTGGGACTATTTTCAATATTTGACTATGGGAAAACGATTTAGCAGGTGACAGTATTGTAAATTGACATCAGTGTCTATTCCCTGGCCACAACCCGAATAAATATTTAGCCTCCATTCTGCCAGAAGTATGAGCTCCATTGAATCGGAACATTTGATATCGGCATTAGATTTTTCTTTTCTTTTCTATCAGCGCTGTTTTGTGTTAGACATCTCCAGTAATGTGCTCCCGAGTTCAAAGCAGTGTTTTTAATGTTCAGGCCTCTATTGTATTTCAAGTGGTTAACGATTTCAGATGGCAGGCATTATATCTGACCACAAGCCCTGTCACACTCACTCAGAGATGACAACATATCAGCTAATGCCCAATATGTTGAACTGGATAACCTAAACTGTATTACTTGGCATTTCACTGTGTTTAATTTTCAAACAAGTTTCCTAAAAGTGCTCACCGTAAATATTAACATACAATAATAAGAATAATAAATTTCACATACTTCTGTGGATTTCAACCTACAAACTGCAATAATAATAAACACTGTCCTGTGCTCATCCAGGGGCTCAAAATCAGCTCATATTTAACATCCTGAACATCCTTTCAACACATTTAGGTAGTACGGTTTGACTTTACTCTTCTACACCTGTATATTATAATGATTTATGAGTTCCCTTTTGAGTCGTAAGGTTTCTTCTACATGTTATCTCAAGGAGATTGTCCTTTACACTGTCACCTCTGGTTTGCTCATTAAATCTACATGCAGATTTCTCTAAAGATAAAAGTGCTTTATAAATAAAACTGAATTTAATAATAATAATAATAATAATAATAATAATAATAATAATAATAATAATAAAAAATAGTGAGAACACACTGGGAGTCACATGTCTCTACAAGTAGACACTATTTATCACAAAGTAGGAGAAGTGCACTTACTTTCCCTGAGGTAATTAAGATGTGAGAGCAGGACTTCAGCATTATAGACAGTGGTCAGTCTCAGGAAATCCTCTTTGCTCATCTTACACAGTTCCTTGCCATCTGTGTTTTGGAACATGGCTGTGTCGATTTCTAGGAGGCCATACTCTTTTACAGCCCAGTCTAACCACTGCCGTACATGATCCGGGGACCACAGAGAAGGATCTGGAAAAGAGTGCAGGTTGAAAATCAGTGATAAGGCGATGTATAATGTGTAAATGTTGTTTTTACACTATTCTCTCCAAAATTCCCACTCATGAGCTACAGCTACCAACCATGAAGGGTGCACATGCTTTCTCCAAAAAAAACCCCCAAAAAACAGCCATTGAACCTTTTCGAACTGTTGCTCATGCTAGGTCACATGTATCTGAACACTTGGAGGACAGCACTAACTGACTGCCCTCTTACATGCATACATGAGCTCACAGATGCCCATTATTAATGTCACTTTGATTGACAGGAGAGAGTGTAAGTCCATCCCTCCCACTCAGAGAGCAGTGACAAATGTCCTTGCTTGGACCCCTGTCCATGGACGGCTGTGGCATCATTGGGATTCATTCTTGTGATCTCCTGATGGTAGGGTTCTCTTGCACCACTTCAAAGGCCATTAAGTGTTATTGTTTTTTTAGGTGACTTGCACACAAAGTAGTCTAAGATGTTTAGGGAAGAATTTGTGTGTTATTGTTCTTACAAAGAAAGTAAAAACACAAAACCCTTCCATAACCTATACAGCTACATACTTGACTGGAACTATCAACCTGATCTGTCTTGTTTGCATAATTGTAGCTTTGATCATTGCATTTCTTAACGGAAATCTGGATTTAAAAAAATTATTTAATAAAGCAGTTACTGAAGATGGACGAATGAATATTATTGCCAGAGTCATGCTTTCAAGTCTGCCAGACCTGTGGTTGTGCATTTCAGCCATGGCCATATGCTAGCATGCACGTACTCAAGGGTTTATCACATAGCACCATGAAGTGCTGATTCATGCTCTAACCTCAGAATCAGATCATCATCCACAGAACAACATGTGGCCAATAACAACCCTACACTTTACATGCAGCCTTATAAAAAAAAAAAAGAAAGCACTGAAATCTAGGCATGATTTCTATTACACTGACGTACCTGCTGGAACAATGACTCTCCTCTCGTTGGTGGTCATGTTCGGGGGCGGGGCACTCTTCTCATCCATGTAGCCTCCATAACCCATCTGCGATGTGTCTGAGCTGCTCACCAGCTTATTGCATTTCCCCACGCTGCAGTCCACCGGGGATTCTCTGGAATAAGAGAGTGACATGCTCAGAGAAGAATACTTCACAAAGTGACGTTCGTAGGATACTCAAGTGCTCACTGGATGTGTCCTTTAAATCACGACCACAGGGCAATCAATACTTATTGCATTTTTTTTCCCATTTGGACAGTAATTCTGTTTGTTTATAAACCTTTTTATTAATCATTTACATGCTTAAACTTAGACTGCTCTTTTGACATGTAAGGAATCATGTATTAATCAACGGTGCCATTAAATCTCCACTAGTTGGACTAGTGATCATACGGTTGTGAGTTTGAGTCCCAGTACCAATAAGTTATCACTCTTAACCCTCATCTGCCCAGTTTAATTGGGAATTGCTTTTAAAAATGTAATATAAAAGTCAATTTTGAGACAGGAATTTACACGTGTCTGACTTTGTAATGAACGTAGGAAATGGTCTGGACTAAAAACTGCATTGTATGAAGGACTGCGAGTGTCCTGTTGGCTCTGATTAAAATCTGTATCCTCTACCTGGTTCCGTTGAGATGGTCGTATTCGCGTTTTACGTTAATGCGGCCGGGCTGATTGATCCACTCCTGCTGAGGCGGGATGGGATTGATCTTGTGTTGCTGTCCGTAATCCTGTGTGCTGGATGCTGTCATGTCGGTTTTGGGTAGCGGGGCAGCAGCAGCGTAGGGAGGCTCGAACAGAGACTGGTCTTCGCTCACCACTGAAAGCGCCTCCTGTAGGAAGCAACATGTCACAGCGTTACATCATGCATTGTATTCAATGGCTTCATGAAAACGAGTATCCTCAAACACAGTTTGAAACCTTGCCTCTTGTTTCTGCAGGATTTAGAAGACTAATTTCAATATGTACTGCATCAATCATCACAAAGCCAACATATTCCTAAAACAACTATTTATAAGTAAGCGAATAATTTCTTCAGAATGGTCAAACAATTTTATTATAAAGTAGCATTTGGAAAGTGCTCAGAAACAGATTTTGGAGAATGGCAATATGAAGCCAGGATTTGAAACTGGAAAAAAAAAACAAAAAAAAAAAAAACAATACTAATAATAATCATCAATTACAGAATGTAAGCTTGCCTCTTTGTCCTGTTCATGACTGAAACACAAGCAGGTTGGAAAGTCAAAACAGATCCACAGTAACTAGTCTGAGGTCGCTTCTACATTTGACCTCGTTGCAGGAGCTCAGCTGGGGTGATGTAGCTTTATTAAAGAAAACAAACGGAGTAGACAGGCCTCTCTAGAGACTCTGAGTGTCTACATGAGTGGGTGCTCATAGTGCTTTTATTCTGCCCATCAACATTATTGCAAATAACACTTCTTATTCAGTCATACAGAAGCGTTCATGTTTCATTCACATCTTTCAGTGGCTCCCCCTCTGTTTCCTCTCCTTTTTTTCTATTTTCCTTTTTCTAAACTTTGTTCACTGTGTGAGCCAACACAATAGAACAGATTTCCTTCAGCTCCATTCAAACACTTGCCAAGACCTGCACCTGTTAATATCGAGCCTTGGCACTGTAGTTACTCACAGGACATTTTACGAAAACTAAATACGGAACAATAAATAATATGTATATTCATGATTCTTCTAAAAAAAACAAAAACAAAAAAACAAACATGACACTAAAAGGCTTCCCCGAAGACAATGAACTAAATCCAGTAAAATGTGATATCTTTGCTATCAGACTGCTTTCTATGGATTCAGTTGCATGCATGTGTGCCACACAAAGATGAGCTGATCTCAGTGTAACCAACCCAAAGCACAGGTCAGAACAGCCTTCTGCCATCACTTCCAAGCAGCCGTCTCACATAACCACCCTGCCTGTATTCAGAAGTCTTCCTTTTCACTGGGGCTTTTTCAGCTTCTTGACAGGCGCCATAATTTTGACTGGCAGAGCCAATGCAGCATCTGTGGACACTATCAGAGAGACCCACAGCAGTGGAGCTGGTGAAGGATAAGTATGACACAGTGAAAGAATGCTACGATGGTGCCAGATAAGGACCATTCTGACTGCTGTTCACTACTTGCGCTGAGACATATCAGACTGCACCATATAATTCATGATTGGCAGTCAGGCTTTCCCAAGATTACAGAGGGGTTTTAAAAATAGGAAAATCTAATTCCACACACACACATACACACACAATGTAGTCCTGGCAAAAGGCAGCATTCCTACATTTATACAGACGGGTGATCTCAGCAAGGATGGGGCATGGAACCAAGGTTTTCATTACAACAGGGTTAAAATGCACACAAAAGTGGCATTTTCTTCAGACCATAAATTAGCTATGCCTACATAGCTCACTTCATCCACACAGAACCACAGGCCTGTGCTGTAGAAACTGACTGCAAGGAGCACCCACAACATTTCTTTTCACAACTGGAGTCTCAGACAGGAAGAAAGACCAGGTTTAAATTTTCGCCCAAGACTGACAGGCCTGCGTAATTCTTGTGTCTGAGGAGGGCTTAAGTGTGGGGTACCACTGGACTCAGCCAGATGCATCATGACATTAGGCTGGGATGGGTTTGTTCCCATTCTGAGCTATGCAAGGTGGTGATACAGAGTGCGTTCCAGTCCTTTGTTTAAGAAGGAAAAGGAAACCTGACAGGAAACCAGATTGTGTAGAACAGGAAACCCGCATTGACAGAGACACCCCCTTATGATGGGTAATGCTGTATAGGCCTACAGTTAATACTCAATCAAAAAGTGCTGCTCTAGTGAAGCAGCAAAGACGGCAAAGATATTTGCTTTAAGTTTAACGACTTCAATGATTTTAGTAGTAGTAGTAATAATAATAATAATAATAATAATAATAATAATAATAAAAAAAATAATAATAATAATAGTAATAATGTATAAGTATGTGTTAGTAACTTTCAGACATTTGAAATGCATGCAAAAAAAATGACTTTTAAACTTTTTTCCAAGTCACCTGAAATACGAAGACTAAAGAAACAACATATGAACGGTCAAATCTCTAGATTTTCACAAGCCTTTCACACACATTCACCACACCCAAAACCACGAATATGACCACAAAGACGGGAAATCAGACAGCACACATAGATACAGGTTGCTGATGGTTTTCCCATTCTTAATTGCAAACTGAATAAAGCAAATACATTGAACACAGCTCATTAACCAGCAAAGTCATTTATACAACCCAAACACTACTTCAAAAAAAAAAAAAAAAAAGGCAATTTACATCATGTTGTTTAAATACTGAATAAAAGTATGAAAACCGAAACATGGTATTGACATCACAATTACATTTAGATTATTCAACCATCTGATTATTAGTGCATTTATTGAACTTATAATGTAGAACCCAATACATCCCTAGCACAGATGCAGAGTATTATTATTTATTATTATTATTATTATTATTATTATTATTATTATTATTATTATTATTATTATTTAACCTTCTCTTTAGGTTACTGTCACCAATTAAGGAGTGCAAATATTCATATTAATATTTTATTTCAGTTCTGTTCAAACCAAAACACGATCAAGAAAGCAGTCCTTAGTTTCTCTAATTAATAAGAATATCAATTAAAAACATCTGTCTGGCTGCCTGTAGTGGGTGGGCTCGCTGTTTGAGGAGCCCGGGCTGTGCGCCACATATGGAACCTCCGTTTTATGATTTATAGAGAATAGTAACGGCGTAATCCCACACAACCTCCACACAACCTCCACAGAACTTCCACACAACCTCCATACAACCTCCATACACCCTCATCATGCAATGAAACACGAATTTACTGCGAATCCAAGCTGTATTACGATATATATATATATATATATATATATATATATATATATATATATATATATATATATATATATATATATATATATATATAAGGTCCTCCAGAATGGCAGTTTTATTCCGTCCCAGAAGTGCGTCTATACACTTTTTTTTCTGTGTGGATTCCATCTGAATGTCGCGTATCCTCCTCCCCATGTGCTTTTTTTTTTTTTTTTTTTCCTTCTCTCAAACAAGATTTTGGCGAAAAGGAAAAGGAAACTCAGAGGAGGAAAACCGTAGGAAATCTGCTTTCGGGGACGGCGACGCAGAAGTTTCGCGAGCTCTCGGACTGAAAGCAGAAGAAGAGTACACGCTCCCCGGCGCGATCCGCGTACGAACCCCACGATCCTCCAGCCTTACCTTAATAGTTCCGTCCATTTTGTGTAAAGTCCAGCCGAACCCGACAACATCCCACACATGACACGCGCCTGAACGACTTCCAAGCCTCGGAGACACGGAGACACTTTAACCCGATGGGGTTTTGCTTTTTTTTTCTCCCTCTACATTTGGGAAATGAAGTCACTGCGCTCGAGAAGGGAAGCCGTGAGTGTGTGTGTGCGCCTTTGTGTGTGTGTGTGTGTGTGTGTGTGTGCGTGTGAGTGCGCGCGCGCGCGTGTGTCACTGCTAGCCCTGCCTTCATCGCGGCCCCCGAAAAGCAGGATACTTGTCCCGAGGAGATAAGACGCGAAGACAATAGAGTTTCTTTCCTCTGCAAAATGTTTTTGGCTGGGAAATATTTACGGGATGGACGCCAGGTCTTTATATGTCTGACGCATTTTTTAAGCAACACATCAGTCTCAGTGGGGGGAAAAAAATGTGTTATTGTAATAATACCAAAAACTCAGGATTATATATAGGCTACAAAACGCTCTGCTGTGGAAGAGGCCCCTGGAGACTTAAAAAAATGCTACTTCTAAATACTTGCCATGCAAAAGGTTCTTCCAGGTCAGTTTACTTAGATGCACGGAACTTAACATGGAAGTAATCCACATTTCATGCAATTAAACCTCAATTCTTAACTATTTCACAGCTCAACTTTCCGCACATATCAACCTCCTTTTCCGACATAAGAGATAAAAGTGACTACCTGCGCCCGCGTATCAGTGCGTTCTTCCCCTCAGTGCTCGGAGTAGTGCAGTGTGTCCCCGAGATGTCCAGAGATTCAGAGGTTTGGAGAAATCCGAAAGCACGCAGGGGCGGCGCGCCACTCGGACCCGCCACTGCTGCGGTCTGCAGTGCACGTGCGCACGGAGGCGACTGTAAACGCAACTGCTCTGCGTATTTCCACAAGGAAGGCACACGCATGCAGGATGACTGATAGGCTTCCAGGTCTATTTTCATTACTAATTATTATTATTATTATTATTATTATTATTATTATTATTATTATTATTATTATGTCACAAGCATATGGTTTAGTATTTAATCATATGACTAAATGGCTGTCACGTCTATACACAGTGTTTGTTCTGAAGTTCACTTTATTACAGGTTAATATAACATCTAAATAATATTAAATAAAATAATAATAACAAAATGAATAATTCAAGGTGTATTCTTTATTATGCTTATATTGTCTACAAAAACATCCCACCACACACCCACCCACACATGTGTATTCTTTTCCCCTTCCTTTTCTTTTCGTCAATTACACCAATTTATTACCGATCTGATTTAAGAGACAGAGTCTGCGCAGATCGTGACCAGACCCCGGTCCTCCAGTCCCCCCCCCCCCCCCCCCCAACCTCCAACCCCCAACCAGCCACCATGCCCGAGGGAGTAAGCCAGAGTCTGAGTCAAACAGCCTGTCTGCTCGCGACTTGGGGGTCTGGGGGGAAGGAGAGAGCTACCCTCGAGACCAGCACATCTGGATCCTGCTAGGGGTCAAGGCTTCCCCCTGCCCGGGGGCCTGTGCAGCTCGCCCTAATTAAGGGAGACACCTTGTTTAACCATTTAGAGCTGAGGGGCCTACAACGCTCTCAGCGAACAAAACAGCACTGTTTCTACTTTTATTCTGATAAACCACCTTTTTTTTTATAATCCAGTCACATCTCTTTTTGCCGAACATCAATTTCCTTTGGGGTTAAAGCCAGTAAGACCTATGCATTTTTCCCTAATTCATAACTCTTTGATTGTGATAGATAGTACATAATTGTGACATATTTTTGAAACCAGGATGAAAACAGTCACTAGTCAAAGTATCAGATGAATCTAACATGCCTCTGTGCAGTGTTCAGCAATCTATTAATTAAAACCAAATGATAAGAGATGTTCTGCCAGACAGTCTTTAATAAAAGTGCACCAAAAAGAGTGACGTCCCTCTACACACTCAGAAAAAAAGAATTACCTTTCCTTGTCTCTAGGGTGATAGGCCTATCTTTTATACCTTTAATATGCAGCGTATCCTCATGGAAGTATAAACATAATGTACCTTTAAAACGATTTAAGTTGCATTATTGGACCATATTTACTTAAAGCTTTAAAAGACACACTATATGATACAAAAGATATACGCTTGAGGAAGCCAACCCTATGACATGGAAAGGTACCGTTTAGTAGCCTTTTTTTCTACAAATGTAAATCATTAACTCACCTAGTTATAGAACAAACAGTCTACAGGCCCAATTATTCTTTTGATGCAACAGACCAATTTAGATATAAATAATATTGCATGAACAGTGATTTACTATTTTATACGTGAGTCAACACAGATCATAATCATCCACTGAGCTGAAAAAAAAAGAAAAGAAAAATAGTGGAGCTTGGATAAGTTCACCTTTGTTAAAAATACTCAATAATTTCAAAGTACAAAAAGGAAGGTTTGATTTAATCTATGAACAAGCATAATCGCATTATGTAGTCCAGTCATAAATCCTGATATTTGTAGGGCATTGCTCTCAGCGTGCCACTTGCCCAGCAGTAACAAACATGCTTTGTAGCCCAGTAAACAGATGCGAGTCCGTTTACATAGAAAGGAGCAAAACATCTGGCGCGGCGCCGCAACCTGACAGCCAGCCGTTTCCTCCAACCACAAACTGCGGGGAAAACTGCTGCTCCATACCATTGGAAAAGCACTAAAGTGGGAGGGATCTGTCAATCAGGGTGAAGTTTGGAAATGGTTACTGCTCAACATCCACAAACACTGAGCATATGACCTCGAGTGTCTAAGCATGCATGAATGTTTGTATGAGGAAGTAATTGTTTTTCTTTATAGCCTATAACAAGTATATAATAATATAATGACCCTCGTTTAACTTGATTTGGTGAAGTTCTCTGTATAGAAACGTTTGTTTAACATTTATGGAAGGAGTCTCCAGTGTCAGCGCTTTGTAACAGTTAAGTAAGTGTTCCACTACAGGAAACTCATCAGGACAGAGGACTTAACTGCTCTTTCCGTTTTCCCGGTTACATGACAAGCTGGTGAGGAAGGGCCTGTTTATAGCCCCTATAGTATAAATGATAACAGGAAGTAACTTGTCTTGCAGGCGTTCCACAGCATTAAATGTAAGTATAAACTAATAAAACGTATCATGTATTGTTTATTAATAAAGAAACAATTTAACTGCTCCCAAATCGCTGTGGTATGAGAGGAATAAAACACACTTCGGACTGCATCCCACACCCCATCATTGATTATATTCCTATAAAAGCATACTCCTGGGTGTTTACTTATTTAGGGTAATTATATAATATGTTCTTACTGAGAGCAAGAGAGAGAGAGAGAGAGAGAGAGAGAGAGAGAGAGAGAGAGAGAGAATTAAGGTTTTTGTGACAAAACGTTTCAGCTATATTATCTTAACCGTGACGCTGCCCCCGAGGATCACGTTTCTCAGATTGTTCGTTAGGCTTCAAACTTCCAGTCTCACGCAAAGAGAGAGAGAGCGAGAGAGAGAGAGAGAGAGAGAGAGAGAGAGTTCAGACTGTTGCACATAAGCGCGAACTGTCTGGCCCCCTTGCTCGGGGCTATAATTAATTTGAGATTTATTTTTATTGGAAAGCTCGAGTCTCGCCTGGCCTTAACTAAACAAAACCTCAGCTACGCAGTGGCTTTGCTCGAGTGGAGACGAATATTTCTCTAACACTGGTCTTCAACCGCGCCTGAGCCACATTGCCTCACTGCAGTGCAGTGCACTTACAGATCAGACTTCAACTGGTATAGATGGGGCTGCATAATGCACCACCACAGCTCTCTGAGTTTACCAAATACAGTTTCAAGGGTTATATGCAAACTTCGACAAAACCTGCATTGCTCTAATGCACACTGCTCACCTTTAGTGTGATATGAAACTAATACAACTTTTCTCTGGGTTTGCAAATTATGATAAATGATAAAAGTTCAATTTTGTGCTATGATGATACTGGACTGTTCTTATCCCAACTATCTATGAGGGTTTTTGGGGGGTGATCATAATCTCTGCATGTAAATAATCCAATATAAAATAAAATAATTTCAGTCAAATAATCCAGACCAGTCTTCAACCGATTTGAAGTAAACTATTGAACTGTTAGACTTCCACTAATGAAGTGGCACAAAAATGTTTTACTTAGCCTAATAATTACAGCCTACATTATTGAGAAAGACGGTAAGCAAAAGGGTTAAACATGATAAACATATTTGATTTCAATCCGCTGCTTTCAAGTGCATAAACTGTCTTTTATGCATCAATACTCACAGCTCAGTTCTGATCTAATGGCATCCTATTAGCTAGTGTTTATTCAGGCCCTTCTTCCAATGCTATTTGTTATTAAGTCTGAATGGGGGGAAAGCTGGATTAAGAAAGTCAAAATTTTCCTCAGACATTTCAATTTCTCAAACAAATGGCAGACTGTTCATGGCACTCTGGCCTTTTGGGCACTGTGAAACGGAGCAACACAAACGCGGCGTCTGCATGAAAAGGTCCCTTATGCAAAGGGGGCAATAAGTCTCCGTACCATAACAAATGGGACCTGGAAAGTATGCTGATTGTAAAGATATAATGAATGAGTTTGCCAGGCCCGATATTTCATTTTCATGGCGCACGTGAGTGCCCAGAGTCTTTTTGATATATGAGGGTTATTGCATGCTGTAGTGCTACTTCTGCCATAAATACAACTCTAGAAAGGCAGTGTGCATTGCTGTACCTCGGGGAATGAACAACGACAACAGTAATCTTTCAGGAATGCATTTACCAAATACCCATGCTGTATGCCATAGGCTATAGGCTATATGATGGCTTTCGTAAACAGGAGCAGTGAGGTCTGCAGGAACAACAGCACTTCCAGGAGGAACCTGCTGCATTTCTCATCTGAACAACATCAGAGAAGATTCATCTCTGGACTCAATTTCTACCTACAGAGCCTTCATTTCATCAGCGTTTGCAACTTTTGTAATGTGACAGCCAGATGTGTTCCATTGGTAATGTTTGTGTCTTCAGAAGAACAGGAAGGTGAAAGCCCAAATTGTGTCAAATGAAATAATATTGCATTGAATGACCTAAGAATAGGTCAGACTCTCTCCTTTTCAGTCGGTGGAATAACAAAGCATCCTTCAGTATCAAGCATGAAGAGAAGTGATGCACCATAACAGTGCTGTACAGGTAGAGTTGAAATTGTTTTTGGACAAAGTCCAAGGCACATCATTCAGTAAAGCTGCATCCAATACATAACACACACTGCTTACAAAGATCATCAAATCAGTATATATTATCTGCACTAGAGTGCAGCCTTTAATTAGGCACCTGACAGCAATAACTTCTTACCTTGACATATGATGAAGTGTCAGGGACAGTCTGAAACATTGTCATTGGACAAAGGGCCAAAAGATGGGTGACTTTCCCTTCACGGCCCCTGTTGAGATAATAATAATAATAATAATAATAATAATAATAATAATAATAATAATAATATGATGTTGATGAACTTTATTGAAATTTGGGCACTACAGTAGGAGAAGGACATAATACACAGAATAAATACACTTAATTACACAAACTACACGTATTTGCACATACACGCAGTATAAATTCATTAGTGCAGAATACACAACATCAACCCTGACTGAACCATTCACGTGTGTGCTATGTGAGTTGTGGAGTCTGTAGGGAAAATAATAATAATAATAATAATAATAATAATAATAATAATAATAATAATAATAATTCATCCATCCAATTCTCCTTTTGCCATTGGTTCAACAGAATCTGCTAGACAAATAATGAATGTTTGTAGAGTTTACTGGGCATGAATTTATCCAACACCCGACCCCCCCACCCCCGGAAATATCATGCTGCACTTCTCCTTAAGGAGAGGTACAAAATGGCTTTTCCTGTAGTCATGACGAACATCCTTTGAATATTATCAGTATGGTGGGTGACAGTGGGCTATGAAATGCACAGCAACTACTTTGTGCTCCTCAAAACCAATCAGAAAGGAAAAAACAAAACAGAAGCCACCAGACTATTTTATTTCCAGAAGCAGGCTCACATTTTAGTGAATAATAATAATAATAATAATAATAATAATAATAATAATAATAATAATAATAATAATATGATGTTGATGAACTTTATTGAAATCTGGGCACTACAGTAGGAGAACGACATAATACACAGAATAAATACACTTAATTACACAAACTA